>NW_022985015.1:0-13823 GCF_010015815.1 Dothidotthia symphoricarpi CBS 119687 | reverse complement strand
AAAAATTAACTAGACCTAATATATACCCTCTATACTAACCTAGATAACTATAGAGTATCTAATAACTTTTAGAATAGTTAGATAGATCTAGAATAGCTCTAGAGGAGTAGGCTACCTTAATAATAAAACTATATAGTAGTTAGAAACTAGAAGTATATAATAAGAACTATTACTATACTACTATTTACTACTTAATACCTAATCTAAACTTATTATCTTTAGTATCTTAGACCTTATAAACCTTCCCTATTTAACTAGAATTATCTCTAAATAAGTTAGCTATATAAACGTTTACTAGCTCTTTATTATTAGTATCTTTCTACTATATTTATTCTAGAGGAGCTTGTCTATTTATATAAGAGATATATATTAGAGTAATAGTATAGGTAAGACCTATAGCCTTCTTATTATACTTAGCTAATAGCTCTATCTACTAGGCTAGTCTTGTCTATATAATAGAACGCTTAAGGTAGGTATTTAAAATTATTACTTAAGGTAATAACATAAAGATTCCTACGCTAAACTAGTTATATAGTATATTCTATCTCTTTCTATATTTAAGGCACCTACTGTATAATATCTATTTCTTAGGAAAATCTTATTTTAATATAATAGTTATAGGCTACCTAGATATTAGGTTAGTAAGTTACCCTCTATAGATAGCTAAGAATAATTACTCCTTAGCTAATATTATAAAACCCTAACCTCTCTTAAAGCGCTTAGCTTTACTTTATATTAACTTTTTAAGTCTCTTATATTCTATATAGAGAGAGGATATAATCTATTAATACTATATTTTATTAACTAGGGTAACTACTTTATTAGACTATATAGTAAAGAATAGGTTTCTAAAATTAGCTATATCTAGCGTTAAGAGTCTACTACTATTATTTAAATTTAATAAGGTCTAGGTTAGAGCTATCTAAGTGTTTTACTATCTAATTATACAGTCTAGCTTATCCTCTAATTTAGATCTAGTAGTAAATAGAATAGAGGATCCCTAGCTATTACCCTTAATAAATAACAGCTAACTCTTATTAAACTGTAACTGCTATATAGAAAGAACTACAACCTAGTCCTTAATTAATTTAACTATACTAACTGTAATAGCTCTAGTAATTATACTAGTAACTATAGTTATACTAGCGCTAATAAATCTTTTAGAGAAATTCTAGTATTAAATCTATTTATTACTTAATAAGGTAATATCCCTATTAGCTATAGTAACCTTCTAGCTACTAACTACTATCTGTATAAAAGCAGCGTTTAATTATTCTATTAACTCCTTAGTCCTCTTATATAAATTAGTGTTACAGCTCTTCTTAGCCTACTTAGTACTACGTACACTATTATTATTAGTATTTCTTTAGTCTGTAGCCTCTTCTCTGCTTTTAGTAGTAACGCTATCTAGGGTATTATATATAGTAGTAACTGCCTTAACTAGTTAACGTTAATTAATTTACTAGTAGATCTACTCTAATACATCTAGTAGACATTGTGTAATAAATATCTAGGAACCTTTATCTCCTTTTAGTACTACCTAGTACCTAGTAGACTTACCCTCTAAATACTTAGATATATAGTTAATAAGATTAACCCTTTCTTCTTAACCTATAATATCTAAAGAATGTTTCTCTATAGCTACCCTAAGGATAGATATAGATATTTTAATAACAGAGTTATTATAATAGAGATATACACCCTTGTAATTCCTAGACTACTATTTTACTCTAGGTTCTAAGCTTATAGCGTAATACTAATATATATCTTATAGCTAAGCATATTACGTTAGGTTACGTAGATATAAAGTTTATTTTTTATTTAGTATAAACTCTGTAGCATTTTATTTAATATAGTAGGAGGAAATAAGATAGCTTTATTCTAAGTGTATAATAATAAAACTATTACACTATATCTATAATATTAATATATATAACAATTACTTCTACTTTTATAGTAGATATATTTATATATAGCTAGTAGAAGGAAACACTAAGATAAGAGTTTTATAAGTAGTAATATAGTAGCTGCACTACTATAATAGTAGTAGAAAAGGTTATATATAATACATATTTAAACAGCTAGTATCTCTTAATTTATTAGTACTATATATCTTTATAAAAATATATTAAATATTTATATCTATTCTTTAATTAAGGTAGATATCTAATATAAAATTATTATCTATGTCTTTTACTAATATATAGTATTACTAGATAAAGTCCTAGCCTACTTTACTAACCTCTATTAAGTATAGACAACTCCTAGGAAATAAAAGGATATATAAGAAGCTATTATAAGCCTACTAGTATATATTCTATAAACCTTAAAGAAAATATACGTAGAGTTTAAGCTTCTACTAATATCTATTAAGGCTATTCTAGAACTTAGAGTCTATAAAGACTCTATTTAATATGCTAGCTACTCTCTTATCCTTAGAGGGGACAGTGTAGAAAGAAATATAAAGATATATATCTATAGTTTATACAGCGTAAACGTAGATAGTACCTAAAAACCTTATACTACTATTATAAGCTAGTATTTCTTTACTTTAGTTCTAAAAGGTAGTAATACTACCTTATACTTTAAAGTACACCTAGTATCCTAGGTAGAAGATAATGCAGTAGAGCTACTACGTAGTAATAGTATAAGTCTATCCCCTAGTAATAAGTAAGATAAAACCTAGACAGTAGCACTAGGCTTACTAGAGATAACTAATATAGACTTAGAGCTAAACTCTATACTAGAGTAACTTAAAGTATAGTTTTAAGGCGCAGTATACCTTACTAAGTTATATTAGGTAACTAAATACGCTGTTATCCTAGAAACCCTAGCTATCTAGATAAATCTATAGCTAGAACGTACTAAGTTTTAGTATACTATATAAGGGATGCAATAGAGTTAGATGCTAGAATATATAGCTACTCTATATCTAACCTAAGAACTAAAAGTATACTATCTTTATACTAGTGTTAAGAGTATAGTTTAAATATAGTAAAACACTGTAATTAAGATAATACGCTTTACTAGGATCTAGGTAATATAAGAATATAAAAGGAATATACTACTCTACCTACTTAAGCTATACTAGAACTGTAACCTCTAACATTCTCTCTATCTATAGAAGATCTTTATATTCTTCCTCTATATACTTAATATAGACTTTAAACGCCTACCTACCTTTTCTCTTATTAACTACTAAGTAAAGGCCTAGGATTTACTTATAGCCTATATTAATAATATAGATAAATATCTAGTAGTTAAATATCTCTATAATTGCTACGTCCTTTCTACTATAGAATAACTTTACTATAGATTCTAGCTAGCTCTACTAGAATAGACGTCTAGGTTAGATAATTTTAAGCTCTGCCTTATTACACTATTAGCCTTCCTAGTAGTTAGTCCTAAAGGTAACTAGTTCTGTAAGGTATATTACTATGTAATAGACCTATCTACACTAAAGAAGTTTATAAGGTTTATAGGTATATAGAAGCTTTAGGACAATATTATCCCTTAGACTAAGGCTTACCTTAGAGTCTAGCTAGAGAGTGTCTAATTAGATATAAAATTAGATAGTTTAAACTTAGCTAACCTTTCTAGTATATCTTAGGCAGAAGTAGAGTAACTCTTTACTAAATAAGTGCACAGTATAAGAGAAGAGCTAGATAATAAGTACTATAACTATACTATTATAGACTAGTTTAGCGTATAGGTAATAAATAACCTCTTTATAGTATACTCTACCCCTATATAATAGATTATTTCTATAGTATAGTTTATTAGTAAGTTCTAGTATAGTAATACGTTAGATACCTTTGTAAATTAAAATAGAGATGTAGTTACCTATTATAATATAACTATAACCCTAGATAAGTATATTAATACTATATAGAAGGAGTATAAGCTAATATCTATACTAATATATAGACTATACTTTATAGAATAAAGGGCCTTACTCCTAATAATACTATTTAAACGCCTTATTAAGTATAAACCTAAGAGTAATAACCTACTTATTTCTAATATAGCCCTTCTTGTCTATAAAGAGAACTTTGTATAGAGATAGCTCTTCTTAGCTATTAGAGCTAATACATTTAAGGATATTATTATTAAAGACCTTAATAATAAGACTTAGAAGGAAAGGTACTGTAACGTAGTCTAAGAGGTATTAGAGTATCTACTTATACTTATCTACCTAGTGTCTAGATAACTAGCCTATAGAACAGAACTACTTAGTATATAATATAAGAATATATCTAATAATAGTATCTATAATATCTTTCTTTATAACAGGCTTATTGCTGTTATTCTTAGGTACTATAAGGGCTATAACTAAGATAAATCCCTAAAGGTTATCTATTACTTTCTACCCTAAGAAGTAGGTAGTCTGTTATTCTAGTACCTATAGCTTATCTAACTATTCTATATCTACCTATAGTATAGCAGTTCTAAAGAGCTTTATAGCTATTACTTCTACTAGGCTAATAGTTTACTTCTTTAGTTAGACGTCCTTAGTAGGTAGTATACTACCTTACTGCTCCTTAGTAAAATAATCTAAAAGGCAATAGTATATTTTATAGGCTAAGAAATTACCCTAAGTACGTTATAATATATTATTATAGCCTTTAGCAGAAAATTAGAAAGTAAAGAGGGTTAATATCTAGAACTAACTAGCTAAGAGGTAGATAATATATTAGATAAAGCTATTAATAAAGCCTGTAAGATATAGGTAGGCTATTTTCTAGAGATAGCCTATTCTATCTACGCAGTTAACGTGTCTTATATACTTAATAGGAAATATAATACGCTAGAGGTCTACTTTAAGATCTTATTCTAGTAGTATAGATACCTACTCTTTAATACCTATCCTAATATAAAGGCTAGAGGAATAGATACTACTAGCTTCTTATAGAAGCAGTAATAAGAGGAGTATAAAAATATTAATCTCTAATACCTACTCTAGGAAAACCTTAGCCCCTCTGCTAAGTTTTACAGTAACTAGAAAAAGTATATCTAAGCAGTCTTAGAGAGAGAATTATTTATTATCTAGATTACTAGTACATTAGAGGGGAAGAGTCTAACATTTCTACTCCTAGTATACTTCCTAGGGTATAGTTAGACTATTATTATAGTCCTACTAGTTGCCCTTTACACTAATATCCTAGCATAATATAAGAAGCTCTATATTAGGGCTACTATATAGAGTTAGGGGATTTCTAATAATATAGCGTCTATAATTCTTACTACGCTAGAGAATATTAGTAATCTATCCTTTATATTACTTACGCAGCGACTCTACAGCCTTAGAGCCCTTAAATATATAGTTATAGATAAGTATTACTACGTACTTCTCCTAGATAGTCTCTATTACCTATATCTTCTTAACCTATAAGATATTATATAATACTGTATACTAATTATACTTTTATTAGTAACTATACCTATAGAGCTTAAACATAAGGCCCTACGTAACCTAGGTATACTAGATAATACTATATTATTCTGCAGTTCTATAGTCTGCACTAATATATAGTATAAGGTAGTTAACCTTAAGAACACTACTATCTTTACAGTATAAGATCTAGCCTACTATATAAGGGGACTAGTAAAGTAATATAAAAAGATCCTTGTCTATATTAACTATACTATAACTACTAAAGAGTTAAGCAAATACCTAGGCTACTACTACTACTATAGTAAAAAGAGTGCAGAGGAGTAAGTAGAGACCTAGGCTACCTTTACCTACGTCCTAGTAGGTATTATAGTTATAATAAACGCTTATATAGTTAGTATATATAGCCCTAATATCTAGTGTATACTGTAGTACAGGCTTCTAGAGTATATAGAAGGCTAGATCTAATAGTCTAGTTAAGGTAGATAGGATAGCCTACTATATATAGCGTATATCTTACTACCTGCTAGAATACACTACTCCTTCTTTAACAAGGCTATAGATTAAGTAAAGGAAATTATTATACTCTTTATCTAGCTAGATAAGACTACTAAGGACTGTTAGCGTAAGATACTAGACCTATACTTTAATAGTAATAACATATAATAATTCTATAAGACTAATAAAGAAAAGTATAATATTTACTATAACTACTTCTATATAGAGCATAATAAAGTAAGTCTCCCTATAGGAGTATAATAGGAACCTACTCTATTAAGACCTATATCTAGGTAGCTATATATACTACAGCTCTATAGTAAATAATAATACCTAAGAATACTAACCTTATAAACCCCTAACCTACAGTCTTCTTTACTGCTATATAGCTATTCCTTTACTACTTTAAGTCTAGCTCTACTGCCTATCTATAAGCACTAATATAGCTCTAGTATATATATTATTATAGAAACTTTAAGAAATCTGCTAACTACTTATAGGATCTCCCTTATCTAATTACCTCTCTACCCCTAGATTTAAGAGCGCCTACTAGCAGTAAAGTCTAGAATATATAGAGTCTATATAGTACTTAAGAGCGTAAAAGTGCAGCTAGCTATTTAATAAGGAACTACTCTAGATATATACCTTCTAGACTAGAAACTATATAGCTTACTTTACTAATAAGGAGCCCTTTAATTATCCTAAGACTAATTATAACTATTAGACTAGTAATATTACTACCTAATTTAGATTGCATATAAAGAACTAGTAGAGTAAACTATAGTACTATTTATACTTACTACTAGTTAACTACTGTATAAAGTAGCTAGACGCTAGTATAGGCTAACTAATATAATCTCTAGTACTAGAAGTCCCCTGTTAAAATTGCTATACTATTCTAGATATATAGGCAGTTATATAGGATACCCTACTAACTACCTATACTATCTAGATTAAATATATCTAGGACTTAGAGAGTAAGTAGTAGGATCTAGAGAGTAATAAAGACTTCTAGACCTACTTCTCTAAAGTAGAATACTTTAGCAATAACTACGTAGTAAGGTATATATACTTAGATATAAACTAGCTTACCTAGATATATATATTAGGAGAAGAGCCTAGGTATAGCCTACTGTTTAGACAGCGTAGTAGAGAGGTATAAATTTAGAAGGAAGTTAATACTAATGTTAATATATAGTAAGCAGGATAGCTAATATACTTATAGGAGTAGAAGCTATATATACGTATCTATAAAGTATATATATATATTATTAGCTAGGTTACTATATTACATAATATAAACGCTTTAAGCTAAGAGGCTACTAATTATTATATAAGTAAAAATATAGGATATATATAAAAATAAGAAAAAGTAAAAGTAAGTCTATAGGCTAGTATACACTACTGTAAATAAGATATAAATATAAACGCCCCTTATTCTCTACCTCTATCTCTAGTAGCCTAACTTCCCCCTTCTACTACTAGATATCTATATAACTATAGCTATATTATACTTTATAGGTACGTATATAGACCTTAACTATAAGCTAAAAGCTAATTATCTTACTAAGTAGAACCCTAGTACCTATTATATACTATTACTTAGGAGGAAGTAACCTGCTTAATTAACTCCTACCTAGAGTATAAAGGCAGATATATAAACCTTAAGGCTAGCCCCCCTTTGCGCCTAGAGGAACTAAGTATACCTAAGCTAATATATCTTAAGTTATTTACTAACCTCTACCTATTACTTATATATAGATATATAGCCCTATATAACAGCTATAGCAATAGCCTAGTGCACTACCTAGACGTTTATATCTACTTTATAAATATACTCTATATATACACTATTACTAAGAGTATAGATAAATTCCTTTACTACTATAACATCTTTTAATAACTTAACCTTAACACTGCTATAGAAGAGGGTTATTAGGGATAGCTAGACTATCTAGATAATCTAGATAGGTTCTTAGAATAGGAGCAAGATCTCCTAATATATAAGGGACCTAATATAGACTAATAGAAGGAATTTACTAGCTATTACTATAAGTATATCCCTTTACCCTAGCTATAGGATAATATATTAGAGGAGAAGTTTAAGAGATCTGCCTATAATACAGAAAGCTAGGTAGAGAAGGATACTATATAGTAAGAAACAAAAGGGAGTAAGGATAGAGGGGTATAGAGAGTATATAGTAGCAAATAAAGACAAAAGAGTAATATTAGAAAAAGTATAAATAGAATAGATATAGATAGTATAAACTAAGTCTAAATAATAATATATAATATAAATAATATAAAGACGTAAGTAATATAACCCTAAGTATAAAGAATAAAGAAACTAGCTAACTAGAGTAATAAAAATCTAAAAATAAAGACCTAATTTAAATATACTTTATAGTAGTAAATACAACCTAGTTATAAATAAATAAGATTATACAACCTATAATAACTTATAGTAGAGAGTAATAGAACTATAGGTAAGAAAGGCAGCCGTTTAGGAACTATCTAATAATAGATAGTTCCTAGATAGTCTATAAACCTAATAGGACAGGCACATAGGTAATCTATACCTAAATAGACCTATATAGTAGAGAATAGCCTACTCTCTAAGTAGAGTAGCCTATTTAGGGACTATCTAACTTTTTAAACTGCAGGTAAATAATAGCGTTATATACTACTAATATAATCTACGCTAGCGCTAGCTCTACTAGCTATATAATCTACCTTTCTCTTCTTCTCTCTCTTACCTTCTTCTTACTACCCTATACACACTTTAACTACCTACTAGCTAGATCTAGGATCTTACTACTAGGATTTTAACTAAGTCTAATAACTATAGCCTAAAAAGTTAAATAGTTCCTACCTAGCCTCTTCTCCCCTTCTCCTGCCTATGCTGCTAGCTAGTAACCTAATTAGTATTATTATAAAATAAATTTTTATCTTCTACTTTATTTATATACCTATCTATTACTAGATACCTACTCTTACTTAGACTAGAACTATAGAACACTAGAACTACTATATCTACTTACCTTTATTACACAGGATATATAAATATATAGATATCTACCTTTATTTACCTTTATTTTTGCAGAAGCTTTATTTACTATACCCTATAATAGGCTAGAACTATTAGACTAGATAGTTACTAATAATTTTTCTTAGAAGGATATATTTATTTTAGGTTACCTCTAGCGCTAAAACTAACTAATACTAATACTCTACTACCGCTCTCTACTATAGAGGCGTTCTAGGGTTATTTAACTCTGTAAGCCCCTAAAAGTAAATACTTACTAGATAGCCCTTAACGCCTAAATTAGCCTCTAGACTATAAGAGTGTGTATACTATTAATAGATTTCCCTTAGGTTAGCTAGACTATATAGACTAATTCTAGTAAATAATCTTAAATAGTTTATAATACCCTTCTTCTACTAAGTAATAATTTTAATCCTAGCGTGTTTATAAAGGACCTAGTTACTAAAATTAGATAGTTTCTATACACTTCCCTTACTATAGCTAAAGTCCCTAAGATAGGAGACCTTTCTAGGCTATAACTTAACCCCGCTAACTATAATAAATTATTTAACTTTACTAACTTAGGAGAGGGTACTATAGAAGGTGTTATACCTACTAAAGAACTAAAGGGACCTATACCTCTAGCCTTTACTACCTAGGGTTAAGCTTCTAAAATATTTCTATCTATTTACTCTACTAAGGTAGGCTCTATAACTAAGCTGTTCTAGTCTCTAAAGGTAGTAGTACTATACTTTAGTATAAACACTGCGTAACTTTAGCTAGCTCTTAAAGATTCTAACCTATTAAAGGTATATTATAAGACACGTAAGGCTACAGCTACTATAATAGGCTAGAAGGAGTAATTCTTAACTATCTAGAATATTCTTGTCTATAATTATAAGCTTAGCGTAAACTACTTTATTAGCCTACGCAAAGGTACTTATAAGGCCTATAACTATATAGAATATATAGCTTAGTTTATATAGTAGGCGCGTTAAATTCTAATTAATAACTCTAATACTCTATTTATAAATACTATAGACTATAAACTACGTAATAATAGAGGCTATAGTATATAGCTACTTCTTAACTTTAATACTATAGTAAAGGTATCTAGAAATAAGAGGAAGAAGACGTAAGTCTCTATTACTAAGAAGGGTCTAAAGATTATAATAAGGCCTACTATAATCTATAGTAGTAAGCAGACGTTAGATAAGCGTAAGTCTAAGCCTATTATTATAGGTAAGGGTAAAGCTAAGGCCTCTAAGACGTCTTCTAATAAGTCTAATAAGTCTAATAACTCTAAACTAGAGTTTATTAACGTAGGGGTTAATAGGAACGCTAATAGCCTACGCTACTAGCGCTATATAATAATAGTTATAGCTATAGTAAGGGTAAAGCCTAGTAATAATAATAAAGTACTAAATCCTATAGGCTAGGTATTTAAGAAATAGATAGATAGGCTACCTTATATATTATTTAGCGCTTATCTTTAAGAGTTAGAGAATTTCTAAGGCGTTAACTAAATTAATAATAATAAGTGTAACCCTAAGAATTTCTTTATACTGTAACTAAAAGAAGCAGATAAGAATAAGATAATAAATAAGGGCAAGACTATAGATAAGGATAAGATAACTAACACCCCTTCCCTATCTAGAAATAGTAAAGGAAGCTCTACTAGTGTAGTCCTAGAGGCTAGTACTAACTAAACCTAGAACTAGTAAACTAAAGTAAATAAAGCTACTACTACTATTACCTCTACTACTCTAATTTATAAAGATAAGCTAACTAAGCTCTATATAAATATAAAGTTCTAAAACCTTACTAAAATATTAGGCTATAGGTAAGGTAACTTTCTTAAAAGTTAGTTAGTAGCTATAAAGAACTCTATAGCCTAAGATGTAGCTAGTAAGGCTGCCTATAAGAGAGCTACTACTATTATACCTAAAGGCGTAGATAATAATAACTTACTAGGCAGGACTAGCGTTATTAATATAAACTAATATATAGATAAGTTTTATAAATAGATAGAGAATATAGAGGATCTATTAGATTCTGCTAACTATTAGCCTTTAGACCTATAGGGCGCTATAAGCGCTTACTTAGTTAAGAAATAATTATATCTAATATTACCTAGGTAAAAGAGTTCTACTAACTACTAGAACTAACTAACTAGAGGCGTAGAGCTAAAGTAATATTTAGTAGCCTATAACCTTAATAAAGGTACTAGTATATAAGGCAGCAACCTATATAATAAGACAGGTCTAGGTAAGATAGGTATAGTAGTAGTAGAGCTAATTAGTGTAAGTTTTCTTAACTCTAATATATTAGTTATTACCTATAGAAGCTACCTGTTTAGGAACTATCTAGCTTTACTATAGAGGACTAGAAAAAGTAGATAGTTCCTAGATACTCTACCTTTTCTCTCTTTCCCCTCCCTTTCTGTGTTTTACTAAATTAAATACTCCCTGTTTATACTCCTACTAACGTATTAATAGTATCTTAATAACTATAAAATATTAGGTAACTAACTACGCACTACTAAGGATTAGGAAGGCTTAAAGGCTATACCTCCTCCTAAGCCCTATATATAGATTACCTAACCTTTACTTATTACCTAGACTTATAAGGCATTTTCTTCTATAATGTATCTCTTTAATGTCTATATATATAGGGGTAAGAGTAAAAAGAAGGAGAACCTTCCCCTAAATACTAACTACGTTAGTAGTATACTTACTAAGGACTACCTATTATTTAATTAGAAGTTAGAGCGTACTATATATATTATTATTATAGTCTCCTATCCTACTTTTACTTCTTGCTATAGGCCGTAGGCTATAAAGGCCTAGATATAGGAAACTAAGCACTTTAATAAGGTAAAGGCCTATAAACTATATATACTGTTGCCCTCTACCTTCCCTATAAGGCTGTATAAGCTTATTAACTAGGTAGTTATAGATAAGTACTAAGTAGTTAAGAACTTTAATTTATATATAAGTACGTCTATCTATTAACTAGGCGTAAACTTCTATATACTCTTAACAGCTACCCCTATTCTATAGGCCTACTCTAACTATAGTAGGCTGCTCTTGTTTATCTAAGATCCTTTAAAGAATAAGGAGTATAAGTAGTAGGTTAGGAATAGTAACCCCTCTACTAACCTATACGCTTCTAATTTACCTAACACTAAGTTTATTTTAACCTACGCTGCGTTTACTGCCTTTTATAATAATAATATTAGGTACTATAAGTAGAGTAATATACTAGCTATAATTTAGCGCTAGATAATAATCTAATATACCTATTACTTTACTATAGTAACGTACCCTAATAATATAAAATATACCCTTAGTAGCCTACTACCCTGCTATACCCCTATCTATATAACTATTAATAGTAGTAATATTAATAATAAGCTCTATACTATAGCAGCAGCTCTGCTTCTAAAGAATCTCTTAAGTAAGAATAAAGAGACTAGTAACTCTTACCTATATAGTAGTAACGTATAACTACTTAACCTATTATTAATAAATTTACTTTTTGCCTTTACTAAGGAGATAGCTTCTGTTAAGGATAATATAAACATTACTAAGTATTCTACGCTATATAATAGTAGTAACTATATAGGCTACCTCTATTACCTCCTTATAGATATTAATAACAACGTAATAGTAATTAATAGTAATAAAGTATTACTAGGTAATATTATACCTCTAGTAACTAACCTTACTGCTATAGTATAGGTTTTTACCTACTACTCTAAGCGTTTCTGCGTAATTCTAGCCTTCTTAGTAGACTAGGTAGTAGTTAAAAAGGAGAAGGTAATTATATTTATTTCTAGCCTAATAGAGTAAGAGTACTATAACGTAATTTTTAATTATATAAATATTAAATCTTATATAATAATATCCTGCTATAATTAGGCTACTAAATTCTACTTAGTAGATTAGTTTAACGTGCTACTATCTTTATAGGACAGTAAAGCCTAATAGAAATAAAAGTTATTAGACACTAAAGTTATTATTCTTACCTTTAATTAAAACTATAGAATTAACTTCTAGAATAATTATAATAGTAAGTCTCCCCTAGTATCTATAGGTTGTCTAGGAAGCGTCTAACTTTATTTAAGAAGTTAGATAGTTACTAAATAGCTCTCTAACCCTCTACTACTACCTATTACGTATTACTAACCCTTTAAAGATATAATCTTAGCCTTACCCTACCTATTATACTTAATCTATATTTAATATATAGGTTATATTATATACATTAGTTTCTATAGTAACTATATTATTATTAAGTTCTATAACTCTATTATATATAATACTTAGATTATAGTAAATAGTACCTAACGTACTCTCTTAACCCTTAGCGCCTACCTCTTATCTAATATACTTACTAAAGTGTTTATAGGCGTAGAAGATAGAACTATAATAGATAAGGTAGCTATTAATATCTAATAGCTTAGTAACTTTACGCTTATTAATAGTAAGCTTATAAATAAGGCCTATTACGTATTCCTTAAGGACTACGTTAACGTCCTAGATATACACCCTAACTAGGTTCTACTAGAGCTCTATAATTAGTTTTTTAGAATATACATAAATCTCTTATATAATAAGGAGAATAACTAGGTTAAGGTTATAACGCGTTTAGCCCTACATAGTATAATTATATAGGTTAACTAGTTTATACCTAAGAAGCCTATAGTTCTACCTATATAACTAGACCTTACTCCTAAAGCTATAAAGCTAGTTAATAAATCCTTCTAGGTAATCTCCTTTTATAGTAATAGCCTAACTTTTAATCCTGCTTAGGGTTAGGGTTAGGGTTAGGGTTAGGGTTAGGGTTAGGGTTAGGGTTAGGGTTAGGGTTAGGGTTAGGGTTAGGGTTAGGGTTAGGGTTAGG
>NW_022985014.1:1541601-1543793 GCF_010015815.1 Dothidotthia symphoricarpi CBS 119687 | reverse complement strand
TTTTCTTTTATTATATATAGGTCTGTAATAACAGAAGTTTAAAAAGATAGACTTTTTTTTTAACTTTTTATTTATGTTACCCCACTGTATAACATGCCTTAGCTATATTATAGTTAGAGTTACTAGGTTACTAAAGCTTTATATCCTTTACACTTTATTCTGTAAAATTCTAAAGAGTTATTTCTATCTTAACTAGCTTTATATAGGTAATAAAGGTCTAGAAGTATACCTAGGCTATACTCTTATTAACTACGCTAGTAATATAGTTAAGGTAAGTATAGAACTTATCTAACACTTTAGAAGAACTAGGAGAAGAAGAAGCTTTATTCTACTTTCTTTATAAGGCTTATATATAGCTTCTAGAGTCCTTATAGGCGTAGTCTTATATATATAAGATCTACTATAGAGCCTATAGAGTAATAAGGCTGTGTAGCTAGGCTTATACTTTCTTTATAGAATCTAGTAGCTTTATGTATATAGGTAGTAGTAGTAAATTACTAAAACTGCTAGAGCCTAACCCTACTTATAATTCTAGCTAGCCTTAGTTTTACCTAGAATAGGTAGTATTAGGAGAATCTATATACTAACACTTTCTAGTAGGTATCTCTACCTTAACTGTAGTAACTTTAGCAGTAACCTCTATAACCTTAGTAGTAACCTCTATAACCTCTTCCTCTTCTTTCTTCTCTTTCTTAATAGTAGCTACTTCTATAGCTACCTTTATAGCTACTTCTTTCTCTACTATAGCTACTTCTATAGCTACTTCTATAGCTACTTCTTCCTTTACTACAGCTACTTCTATAATAACTTCTATAGCTACTTCTTTCTTAACTATAGCTACTTCTATAGCTACTTTAGCCTTAGCCTCTTCTTTAACTATAATAACTTCCTACTTAATAGTAGTAACTTCTTAACTATCTTCTCTCTCTATAGCAGAGATATCTGCTACTATATTTTTTTCTTCTTTCTTTTCTTCCTCTTCTTTTTCTTCTTTCTTTTCTCTTACTACTTTTTCTTTTTATTATATAGTAGTTTTATCTAAAATAGTAGTTATTACTCTAAGGAGCTACTCTTCTAATTCCTTCTCTTCTAGCTCTTCTATTTCCTCTCTTTACTCTTCTATCTTCTCTCTCTACTCTTCTATCTCCTCTCTCTACTCTTCTGCCTACTCTTCTACCTACTCTACCTACTTCTCTATCTCCTCTTCCTTTACTTCTAATTTTAGAAGTAGTATATATTTTATAATCTAACTTTATTCTATTACTATAACAGCCTTATTATTATCTTTACCCTCTATATTAGTATCCTTATTACTACTTTCCTTACTAGCTTCCTCTTCTATAGGTATCTTTAAATTTATTTTAATAATAACTCTTACTATACTATACTAGAGAGTAGTAGGCAGCTACTTATTATTAAATACTAAGAAAGTACTTATAATCTTAACTAATTTACCTATATTAGATATAGTCTAGTAGGGGTAAGGTAAGCTTCTATATCTAGAGTTATTAACTATTACTACCTTACTAAGGTAGATTAGCCTTAGTAGGGTTCTAGAAGAGGTAACTTAGTTATTAAGAAATACTTCTTCTAGAAGGTATTACTTTAGAGTAAGAAGAAGCTTATTAAGCTAGCTATACTAGTAGATCTACTATAGTACTAGTTCTAAATTATAGGCTATAAACAGCTAGTTACTATAGGCTAGTAAAGAAAGGCTATAGTATTCTACTAGCTTAGTAAAGTAGAACTAGTATATTATAAACTTAGTATTATATTATTTATCTAAGTAGAGAGAAGTATAGGTAAAGTAGCTAATATAGTTCTAATTAACTTTATAGAGGGTTATAACTAGGCTGTAAAGCTAGGTTAAAGAAGTTATAGTAAAAGGTATAGATAAATAGAGGGTAAGTAGAAGTTATAGTAGACTATTAATCTTATTAGAAAAAGGTAGGTTATTAAGAAAATCTAAAATTTAGGTAAGAGTAGGGCTGTAGCTCTATTTAATAAGTAAAGTAATATAACGTATTATCCTCTTATCTTACTTACTAAGGGATTAACAGAAGGAATATACTACCCTAAACCTAAAGTAGTTAGCATTTTATATATAGTTTTAAAGAAGGTTAGAAGGAGGCGTAGATTACTAGTATCTTACTAAATAATATTATATTACTCTTATTACTTTAAAGTAGCTA
>NW_022985014.1:1538865-1540751 GCF_010015815.1 Dothidotthia symphoricarpi CBS 119687 | reverse complement strand
TTATTATCTCTACCTTAGGGTTATTAATAGTAGCTGTTGTAGAAACAGCCCTAAGAGGACTTTGCTTTTTAAACTAGGATTCTAGCTTAAGAAAAAGCTCTAGAGTAGCCTAAACGTAAGAGTAATAGCTATAATAATAAATAAAATACTATAGTAAATCCTCCTCTTTAATAATAGTACTATTAAGAAATAAAGTTATAACTCTATATAGATTAAGAGCTACCTTATTAAAGGCTTTTTATTATTTTTTATTTAGTCTATATATAAAGCTAATAGTACAGACTACTTTCTAGGTATTTATATATTAATATATCTACGTATTACTACTAGAGTAGGTATACTTAACGTTATCCTAAAGAGTATATATAGGTAGATTAGCTTTAGAGCTTTCTCTTATTAAGATTACCCTTTCTAAGACAGAAAGGAGGCTAGTAACCTCTCTTATCTATAAGTTTACTGCTATACTAATCTCTATCTATATTTATCTTATAATATTAAATACGTATACAGCTTACTAGCCTACCTTAGAAAGTAGTTCTAGAGAGCTAAACGCAGTACTACGTATATAATTATTTATAATTAACTCTAAATACCTTAACTACTTAGAAAGGGCAGGAAGAAAGGCCTATATAGCTATAGCCTTATTATTATCTTTAAATACTGTAGTAGTTTAATAGATTTAGGATAGGCCTAGGCACTAGAGGTAAAGAATAGCTAGAATAAGGTTACTAAATATATAGGAGTTTATCCTTATAGAAAAGTTATGCTAGGAGGGTTTTATAATCCTTAGAGTATCCTAGTCTATAAGGAATTTAGTTGCGCTTATATAGGGGGATTTCTAAGTATATAGTCTATCCTTTAGTAAATACTACAGCCTAGTAGCTATTAAGTAAGTAATCTTCTAAATAGGAAGAACAACCTTAAATATATAGGCCTTATAGCTATTTATACTATCTAGGCTATTATATCTATCTAGGAGATATTTCTAAGTTTCTTAGTACAGCTTATATATAAGATAGTATATTACTAGTATCTATACACTCTTATATCCTAGTAAGTCTATACTACCTATAAATATAAAATTAACCTCTAATTAGATAAGAGTAATCTCCTCCTATAATAGTATATTAGTAAATACTCTAAAGAAATAGTAGATAGCTAACTAACTACTTATAATATATATATTAGGATACTTTACTAATTATAAAGATAGCTTAGGGCTAAACTAGTTATTAGCTAGATATAGAATAGAGCTAAAATCTAAGAAAGGTAATCTTTACCTAGGTAAACTATAACTGCTTCTAGAATCTAGCGTAGATCTTATAGGCATTTAAGAAGAAATATATACTTAGGAAGAAACTAGCTTTAGTAGGCTTAAAGGGGCCTTATAACTCTTATTTATCTAAACTTATCCTTAAAAAGGCGTACCTAACTGTAGAGTTATAGTTATTTACCTTCTTTAGGTTAGAGTACAGCGTTACTAAGAAGTAGAATAATTCCTAGCTTAGAACTATTTTTTACGTTAGGCTAGCAGAGTCCTAGAAGGCCTATAGCTTAGTGTTTATTATATTAGTAGAGGTATATATTACTAATCTTTATAAGTTAAACTAGGAGAGCTTATTTAAAGTGCAGTAGTTATAGAGAAAGGTCTCTATCTATAAGAACTTAAAAATACTGCTAGTAAAGACTTAGGTTAGCTACTCTTATACTAAAGTTATAATTATAGAATTTCTTATTCTATATATTATTATCTTTTGTAGTTATTCTTAGTTATAGGAATAGAAGAATTAGTATTCCTATCTATACTATTACTCTAGTACACAAGATTAATATTAATATTAGACTCTTCTAGTTAAGACTAGTTAGAGCCTAAGTAGTTACTAGAG
>NW_022985014.1:1537249-1538855 GCF_010015815.1 Dothidotthia symphoricarpi CBS 119687 | reverse complement strand
TAGAAGATAATAGTAAGTAACTAGTATAAAACTTAGGGCTAGACTAACTCTTTAACTTTATAGAGTAACACTATTTATACTTCTAAAGAAATCTGCTATTAATATAGAGCAGTGTAAAGACAAAGTAAGGGAGAAAGCTTTCTCTATAATAGTAAATAGGGACAGGTTAGCTATAGTTTAAATAGTAATAATAAGAAAAATAAAAAGAGGATATAGAAAGTTATATAAACTTATTATATATAGGTATAGTCTGCTAAGTAACACTTAAATTAGTAAATTAGCTTTTAATTATCTGCCTTAGTTTATTTATTATAGTTTATAAAATAAATAAAGAATATTAATAAATAGATATAAGTTAAAAGACAAGTTATAATAGTTAAGAAAGAAATACTACTATATAACTATATTACTATTAATTATAGACTTATAATATATAGTTAAAGATAAGAAGATTATAATCTAGGCTTTTTGAGTATTGCAAGTAATATTTAAAGTTAATTAATAATTATTAAACTATTATATTTTAATCCTCTAGTTTAGAGGTTAGTATAAAATAATCCTACTAGAGCTTTATCTAATATAGTTATTATATTATACAAAGAATAATATTTAAAGAAGTAACTTTAAGGTTATCTTATATTCTTTAAAATCTATATAGATCTAGATATTAATACTCTTATAAAACTAGTAATATTCTAATAAAGATATTACAAAAGAAGTTAGACTAAGTTATAGGTAAATAAAACAGTTTAATATACTATTTAGGAAGTATATAGGTTTATTTAGATAGGTAAATAATATATAAGATTAAGTAATTATATAGTTAGTATATAGTTACTAAAAATACTTACTAGTAACTACGTATTAACTACCTCTACTTCTAGACTAGTTCTTCTACTAGTTCTCTAAGCCTACTAGCATATTAGAGTTAGCAGACAGGTAGTAATACTTAAAAATAAAAGAGTTATATTTTATTATATAGGAAGAAGCGTATTATTAGCTTCTATATAGCTACCTAATTTTTACTGCTAGCTAATACAGAATATATAACTAGTATTACCTTCTATTTCTTTTTCTTTAGCTTAAGCTGGCAGAAAAAGGTAGTTAATATATAGTTACTAGAAATACTTACTAGTAACTACGCATTAACTACCTCTACTTCTAGACTAGTTAGTTCTCTAAGTCTACTAGTAAGCGTAGTTAGTGCGTAGTTACTAGAAACACTTACTAGTAACTATATATTAACTACCTCTACTTCTAGACTAGTTAGTCCCCTAAGTCTACTAGTAGGCGTAGTTAGTATATAGTTACTAGAAACACTTACTAGTAACTATGTATTAACTACCTCTACTTCTAGACTAGTTCTTCTACTAGTTCTCTAAGCCTACTAGTAGGCGTAGTTAGTGTATAGTTACTAGAAATACTTACTAGTAACTATATATTAACTACCTCTACTTTTAGACTAGTTCTCCTACTAGTCCTCTAAGCCTGCTAGTAGGTATAGTTAGTGCATAGTTACTAGAAACACTTACTAGTAACTATATATTAACTATCTCTACTTCTAGACTAGTTAGTTTCCTAAGCCTACTAGTAGGTATAGTTAGTA
>NW_022985014.1:1536814-1537178 GCF_010015815.1 Dothidotthia symphoricarpi CBS 119687 | reverse complement strand
CTAGTAGGTATAGTTAGTGCGTAGTTACTAGAAACACTTACTAGTAACTATACATTAACTACCTCTACTTCTAGACTAGTTCTCCTACTAGTTCTCTAAGCCTGCTAGTAGGTTAGAGTTAGCAGACAGGTAGTAATACTTAAAAATAAAAGAGTTATATTTTATTATATAGGAAGAAGCGTATTATTAGCCTCTATATAAATACCTAATTTTTACTACTAGCTAACACTAAATATATAACTAGTATTACTTTCTATCTCTTTTTCTTTAGCTTAAGCTAGTAGAAAAAGGTAGTTAATACGTAGTTACTAAAAACACTTACTAGTAACTACGTATTAACTACCTCTACTTCTAGACTAGTTCT
>NW_022985014.1:1312731-1536573 GCF_010015815.1 Dothidotthia symphoricarpi CBS 119687 | reverse complement strand
TAGTTACTAGAAACACTTACTAGTAACTACGTATTAACTACCTTTACTTCTAGACTAGTTCTTCTACTAGTTCTCTAAGCCTACTAGTAGGCGTAGTTAGTGCGTAGTTACTAGAAATACTTACTAGTAACTATGTATTAACTACCTCTGCTTCTAGACTAGTTCTCCTACTAGTTCTCTAAGCCTACTAGCAGGTTAGGGTTAGTAGACAGGTAGTAATACTTAAAAATAAAAGGGTTATATTTTATTATATAGGAAGAAGCGCATTATTAGCCTCTATATAGCTACCTAATTTTTACTGCTAGCTAATACTAAATATATAACTAGTATTACTTTCTACCTTTCTTTCTTTAAGGCTTTACACTTATATTTAGTGTTAGCTTAAAACTGCCTATTCTAATTTAGCGTTAACTTAAAACTTCCTATTCTAATTTAGCGTTAGCTTAAAACTTCCTAATTAAGATTAGCTCTATCTAACTATCTCTAGATATAAAACATTAAATAACTCTTTAAAATTAAGAGATATTATATTAAAACTTTTATAAAAGAGAGTATAGAGTAGGATATACGTAATAGTAGTAGTGTAGTATTATAAATCTAAGTTCTAACTATAATATTATTACTATTAGACCCCTGTTTATATTTTTATTTTCGCTATGTCCTACTAAATTTTAGAGGTGTCTACAACCTAAAGGGGTATAATAGGTAAATAAACTAGTTTGTATTAAAAGTATAAATAAATATATATACCTATATAGTAATAGTAGTATCTTTTTACTAACTAAAAAGTAATTTTACTATACTTATAAGAATATATATTTATATACTAGAGTAAATATATACTAGTAAGTATATTAATCTAGTTATTTACTATTTTAATACTAACTAATTTAAATTTAGATTAAGTAAAGTATTAAAAAGAAGGTAAGAAAGGTTAGTATAAATATAGTTTATTTATTTAAGGTAAATAGTTTAAAAGAAGGTAAAGCTAGCTTTATAGTTTATTTACTTTAGGTAAAGGTAGAAAGCTAGTGTAAAGAATAAACAGCTTAAGTATATATTAGTATAAATAAATAGGTTATAAACTTTTATTAGAAAATTACTTTATTTTATTAACTTTAGTTTAACTTTCTTTATAGTATAAAATTAGATAGGCTAAATAATATACTAGATAAGATATACTCTTAAGAAATAGTAGAGTATATATAGATTTCTAATACCTTAAGTTATTTTACTATATAAGCTATATCTATTAAGTATTTTAGTTTAGTATATAAACCTTTAAAAATCCTTAGAATTAGCTATTAAAGTTTTAGTTACTTATCTATATAAGGTAGTTACTTAGATTAAAATATAGGCTATATAACTATACCTATAGCTATAATATATAATAGAAGTATTAGTAAGTAGCTATTTTTATAAATACTTACCTAATAAGATATAGAAATAATATTTACTATATAAGTATCTATACTAATACTATACTATCTTTATTTATTTCTAGTAGGCTATTTAGATTATAAATATAGGCTAATATATTATATTAATATTACTAGAAGGCTCTATAGCGTAAAATACTATTATATCTTTTATAATAATAATACTTTTCTAGTTTATAGATAGTTTTTTATAAGTAACCTAAAGATATATAAAGAGCTTATATAAGCTAAAACTAAGTTACTACTAGTTTCTTTAAAGTATTCTAGAAAACTATTATACTAGACTAGAATAGAGTTACTTCTAGGTTTTCTAAAGTACTTTAAAGAATTATTATACTAGACTAGAATAGAGTTACTTTTAGTTTTTTTAAAGTACTCTAGAAAACTATTATACTAGACTAGAATAAAGTTACTTTTAGTTTTTTTAAAGTACTCTAAGAAACTATAATACTAGCCTAGAATAAAGTTACTACTAGTTTCTTTAAAGTATACTAAGAAACTATTATACTAGTTTATAATTAAATAACTACTAGGTTAGTAATATTTTATAGGCCTTTATAGTAGCTCTTAGAGCCTTTAAACTATTTAATAGTTTTTAGTAAATAGTATATATATAAAAGAATAGGCCTAAGAGTAGCTTATAGAAATACTATACTATTTAATAAGTTATAAGAATAGTACTTTATAGAAGTACTATACTATTTAATAAGTTATAAGAATAGTACTTTATTAAGGTACTATACTATCTAATAAGTTATAAAGATAGCATATAGGCTCTATATATAAATAGTAGAGTATTAAGAACTTATATAATTTCTATTAAACTATAGGCTAGGTGTATAGAGGCACTAAGAATACTATAAAGCCTTTAGGCTATCTAATAGTTTTAGTAAAAGTAGTAAAATAGTTAATAAATATAAAGGAGTTATAGTAATAATATAGTAATAATATAAGTAAGTAAAGCTTACGTAATAGTAGTAATATAGGTTATTAAGAATATTATAATTTTAGTTAAACTATATAATAGTAGTAAAGTTAGTTAGTAGACTTTACTTTAATAATATAATAGTTCTAGTAGACTTTAGTTAAGCTATATAATAGTAGTAAGGTAAGTTAGTAGACTTTAGTTAAACTCTATAATATAAAACTATAGTAGTATAGGCTATAGTTACTAGATATTAACCTAATATTTACTAACTTAATTTGTATAGGTATTTTTCCTTATACTATTTAGCTTCTTAATTACGATTTATAGCCTTAATATTGTAGTATATTATTCCTTATCCTGCTATAATTCTACACGCTAACATTTACACGTATAGGGCGCAATACTCTTCTTTCTACTCCTAAAGGCCGCTCCTGCTATATACTATGTACGCGGCACGCAGATCTACGACTGCGACAATAACTACAGCCAGAATAAGATCTGGCTCAAGATCGACAGCCAAATCCTTAACGCGCTCTTCTGCGTCACTGGCTTTAGCCTCGCACCCTGGCGCTTCCGCGACTTCTACTAGGTGAAGCGCGCCATCCACTTCCACGATCCAAACGCTATGCGCCGCCTCTTCAACCAAAACAAAGCGTGGTTCTGACCACCCGCGTGGTTTTCCGAGAGCAAAGGACGTGGTGGGGAGAACCTGGAGCCCGCAACGTTTACGGGAGTAAGGGCGCCGCCAACGAGCATGTAGAAGTTAGCGTTCACGATTAATATAATGGTCTTGAATACGCTGCTGCAGGCGATTCTTTGTTTCTTCATGTGGTATTATAATCGCTTGGTTCGTCCGACGTGGGCAACAGGCACTTTCATCGCGTTAGGATGCGGCGTCGCGATGTTCGCTGGTAATACGTCGTAGTGAGAAGGAAGGAAAGTGAAGAAGATCGAGGGACCAGAGATAAGGATCGAGACAAAGGCAGAGAATTTGAGCGGAGGTATTGTAGTATAACACTTTATCAGAGCGGCGCTTCACGAAGTTTGCAGCCTACCTCTTGCCAACCGGCCTCTGATTGCGGATCACAAGCAAAGAATTGGCCACCTCCTTAACGTCAGCCAGCCGAGGCGGGTATCCTTGCTCAGGTAGCTTTAAAACATAGTGAACGATTGCTACGTCTTCAGACCCGCGAAGAGCTATTGATTTAGGGGTGCAGTCGCGTCGTTGAGATGTTCTAGCGAGTCGTCTTCGTAGTGCGCTTTTAGCGACGTTGTAGGTTGCTGCAGCGCGTCGCGGCTTAAGTGTCGCGGCTTGCTAGATAGCCTGTAAGGCAAGCTGTATATTTTATTCATCTGAGGTCTTCTTCACGTCGTTGTGTTGAGACATCATGGGTGAGCTTGAAGTTTGGTGGGGTGTCGGGAAAAAGGTTCCACTCGCTTGGTTTCCCTCGCCTGTAACCTACGTCACTGACAATTCCTGGCATTTTGTAACGTAGAGGGCATCGAAAGCCTGGGACTTAAAGAGACTACGATTAACTATAGTAAGGGCCGAATCAGTAGAGGCTAAGATAACAGTTGTCGGGCTATCTTAGGACGTGAATTCCGCGCGCCGACATTTTGGTTGGCTACTCTGGATCTCTACACCCTGATCTGCGCTTAACGCCGGGGACCTTCCTAAACTACCGTAGCGTTGTGCTATATAAACACAACGACATATATATGCACCTACTGAATTACGGGGCGGCACTTTCATGGTATCGCTATCTTTACATCATTTGCTAGTGGATGCGTACTATGCCTGGCTAGGACACACTTGCGCACGATATAAATTAACCACTGTGTGGAGCACCTGCTCAAGACGGTTTGGCAAGCCGAAGCATTCACTCGAAACCGACTAAGCTTTGACAAGAGATCATGGGGAAGCTTGAACACCTGCTCAAGACGGCTTGGCAAGTCAAAGCATTCACTCAAAACCGACTAAGCTTTGATGAGGACTCATGGGGGAGCTTAAACACCTGCTTATCGCAGACCGTCCTCCGTGATAGCACACCATCAATGAATTGAGCATTGTGGTATCACCCACGCCGGACGCCGAAAGTTCCAACCGCAATAGTACTTAAGAGGCGACTGATCTCTCGAAGTTTGACACTCGTTACCTCCAAACCTGCCTTTGAAGCAAGACTCTTTATCAAAGCTTGTCAATATGCTCACTAAGACGCTTCCGATCGTTCTTCTTGCTGGCGCGGCTTCGGCAGCTTGCCCTCTATCGGTCTCGATTGCTGATGCAGACAACCATGTTGTGAATGTTCAAGTCACCAACACTGGAAGCGAGACGATCCAAGTCTTCAAGGGCAACACCGTGTTCAGTGCCCATGAGACCAAGGACTTGTTGGTAGCTGATGCAGGTATGCATACCCTCAACTACGATTACCTGCCATGGATTTATGTTGATGGTCAAAATAGCTGGCAATGCTCTTCCCTTTGAAGGAGTCTATGTCAACTACAAGAAGACTGGTCTTACTTCCAACAACTTCCAGAAAATCACGGCTGGAGAGACAATCACGGTGGCGGTCAATGCAGCCAAGAGCTACAAGCTCGGGGGCGTCCATAAAGCAAAGGTCTCTGCTATCCAAGGTTTCCGCTACGCCGCAGGAGTGGAGGCTCCCGCTGCTCTCCAAGACCTGTCCTCCTGTGCGGACCAGACGACCGGTGCAGTCGAAGTAACTCCAGATCAGAGCATTGCAGCTGAGTACGCAAATACCATAACTCTGGCAAGACGAAGGAACTAATATCAGCTCCCTAGGCAACACATCTCTCACAAGCGCTCTGAGCCTGCCGCCTCCCGCATTCAAAAGCGCTCCATTACCTACTCCTCGTGCTCGACGTCGCAAACGTCTACCCTCAAGACTAGCGTCGCAGACGCCATCTCCATGGCCGGTGCCGCGTACACCGCCGCCGGTTCCGGAGCCGACTACTTCACCACCTGGTTCAAGTCAACTTCGGTCAAGTCCAAGGTTCAAACCATCTACAACGACGTCAAGAACGTGCAGACAACCTCGCCCAAGATCTCTTGCACAGACACCTACGGCGACTGCAGCGACGGCTCGGCACTCCTCTACACCGTACCGAGCGCGAACGTTATCGTACCGTGTCCCAACAACGGCTTCTGGGGTTTCCCTGAGCTTGCCCCTCAGTGTAGCAACGACGACTACGACAAGGCCGGCAGCATTCTGCACGAGATGACGCACTTGTACGGTACAGACGACTATGGGTATGGGTATGTTGCAGCGCAAAAGCTTAGCGCCACCCAGGCTGCTGCAAATGCGGATACGTACGAGATGTTTGCAGAGAGTGTTAGGCTTGGTGGCTGCACCGTTGGTTAGATACAGTAGTCAAGAAAATCTATCTATCTATTTATTAACTTCTTCGCGGTTTCAGCTGCGTACTGCGCAGGACTTGTTTTCTTCTAGCCGCCTACCCCATATTTATATGTGGAACTCGGCCGAGATACATACAGCGAGTTGTCCATCCAATAACGCGAGGCCTCCCCTCAATCTAATTACTTTCGTGCTATCACATGTTGGTATTCTTCAAGACCAGCTTTTTAAACATTCGTATTCCGGACGCATCTTTCTTGTTATACCTAAAGACAGTAGCCAATGATGGCTGTGGCACAGCCATTAAGCCACGGTGACTTGCGCACTTCTAATTATGGGTGGGCTTAACAAAAAAACGCATTCGGAGTAATAGACTATAATCATCCACACGCACTAGACTCGTAAGGGCAAGTGATTGTAGGATGCAGGGGGATTGGTTTGATTCGGTGCAAGAGAGTATGATAACATTCACTTCGGACGATAAACATTTCGACACCGAGTCCGTGAATATGTCTCACAACTCTTAATAGGTCATCAGATCTTAACATACTCCACATACGCATCTTCTATGAGTGACCTTGGAAAAGCATAAATACACACGCTCGCATAGCAGAAACCTCTCAATCTACTTTCTATTCACACACGATCGTTTCGTTCGAAGACAGCATCAGCCTTCGGCCATGTCTGCTTCCTCCACTTCGATTAGTTCGCACTTGAATAAACTTGAGAAAGCTGAGCAAACTATCGAGGCCAACCCAGACGTCAACCGCACCCCGCCCGATGGAGGCGCCAAAGCATGGGCTTGTGTCGCAGGCTCTTTTCTTCTTCAATTTTGCTCGTTTGGCTATGTGAATGCGTCAGTCTGCCTCCAGCATTACTCTTGCCCTTTTGCTGACATTTGTCTAGCTGCGGTATATTCCAGCTCTATTATAAGGAATCATTACTCAACGGCCAGTCATCGTCTGCCCTTGCTTGGATCACCACACTACAGATCTTTCTTCTCTTCATGTTCGGCCCTGCCATCGGCAAACTTGTTGACGTCTTCGGATGTCGAAAGATTCTGCCACCCTTCAGCATCCTGGCTATCTTTTCGGTGTGCATGTTGAGTCTTTGCACGACCTACTGGCAGGTCGTGCTAGCTCAAGGTGTTTGTTTTGGTCTAGCCGCCGCAGGACTCTGCATTCCAGCTATGGCTATCGCAACACAATGGTTCTCCACCAAGAGAGGATTGGCTGTTGGAATTGTTTCGGCAGGGAGCAGTTTAGGTGAGCATCTACAGACATATGTTACAGTGAAACTTGATCGCGCTGACCATAGTTTTAACAGGCGGCGTCATATATCCGTGCGTTATTCCACGGTTGATTGAAGAAGTCGGTTTCGCTTCCGCTGTTCGTTGGACTGCCCTCTTGCAGGGTGTCCTTCTCTTAGTGGCCAACTTACTTTGCTCGTCTCCTTTCCCGCCTGTGGGCAAAGGAGATACTAAAACAGATGCTGCATCAAGCTCAGGATTCAAAGCATTCAAGAGTTGGGCATGGATGTTCTTCGTCCTCGGATGCTTCTTCACCATGTGGGGCTTGTTCGCGCCCCTCAACTACCTCCCAGAGATGGCCTCCCTACACGGAATAACAGATTTTGCGCAATATACCCTTGCCATTGCAAATGCTGGATCGCTGGTGGGTCGAATTGTACCAGGTTGGGCTAGTGATCGGGTTGGACAGTTCAACACTATGTGCCTGGTCACATTCTTGTCGGGTATCTTGGTCATCGCATTTTGGTTGCCTCTTGAATTCCACCCCTCGAAGCCAGGAGTCGTCATATTCGCACTACTCTATGGCTTCGTCAGTGGCGGGTTTGTAAGCCTAGGCCCTCCGTGCGTCGTTTCTCTTGCCGATGGTCGAGTGGATGAAATTGGTTTAAAGTTAGGTGGCTTTTGCTTGGGCATCGCGCTTGGAGCTCTGACTGGTTTGCCTATCGAAGGTGCCATCAAAGATAAGGAGGGAGACACTTTCACGGGTCTCATGTGCTTCTCAGGAGCTTCCATGATCCTCGGAGGATTCTGTGTCCTGGCCGCCCGAATTCAAAAAGGGGGCTCGCAGCTGTGGAAGATAGTCTGATCGAGTAGCATTTTTGTGAGCGACACACAACCAAGCTCTTTGTATAACCACCTAAATCAAGATCACACCCAGCTAGATTCTACACTTTTTCGCGAACTACACTTACATAGGTTCATTGTAAGTCCGTTGATGCAGGACATTCTTCATCGAACTGTTCTTTCAATGCACGATGTCATACGACCACCATTTTGCAGAAGGTCAAAATTCCTTGCAGAGCTTCTTGGCTCTCGATATCGGGCACATATATCTGTCTCTCGCAGGGGCTACTGGCGCAAAAGTTACCCTAAGCTATGGTTTAGATTGTCGGGTCTACATTGAAAAAGGTCTGTTCGCTGCAGTCAGATGAGATTATGGCACGTAGAATATTGCGTGAATAACTAACCCAATCAAAATCAACGGTATGGTCAAGCGTGTAAAGACCGTCGAGATTTTCAAGATCATTGAACACATTGGCGTTCGATGCTGAATTCGCATCAACTGAAGCCGGAGCAGATGTCTGCTGCACAAAAGCTGCGAGGTCGCCTTCTCTATCACTTGTAGTACCCGGTTGGAATGTAATCTTTTGTGACACTGCTAATGCAGATTGGGCAAGTCCTGAAGTACTCCCCAAACCGTTCGAAATCTTCCGGTCGATCACATTCCATATTGGATTACCCACACAACCTCTCATACTGACTGTTGATTGTAAAGCAACTAGAGCACGAGAACGAAGTGTTTCGTGATGCGGGGACTTGAATGCGGGTGTATCAAGTTCCGAGATGATATGCATGATTGCTTGAAAGCAAGAATGGCTGCCAATGTGCCATTGGAACCTTTTGGCATCTTTGTCCCCAGGCATCATGTTGATGCTTTCCAATAAGCTAATAGAGCTTCCCAGAACGCTGTAGAGGAGGTCAGCGGGTAGCTAATCTCTCAACAAGGCACATCTGAACTCACGTTTGTCTAATCTCTGGTGATATTACGGCCTCGCGATACTCTCGTGGTGTTCGAAGCCATAAAATGGACCAACATTTCCACTCAACGATGACAGCCAGACCGAGCGCAAGGCGTTGTTCTGATATTTGAGGATTGCAAAATGCAAGGTACTGTGTTTGGAAATCGTCTTTCATCTTGTTGATCTTGGTCCGCACTTCGATGAAAACGGCTTGGAACTCAGCGACTGGGTGAAGTGTATTGGGTCTGACAATCATCGAGGACTTCAAATGGCGCTCCAGCCGGTAAGTACTTTTAACAATATCCCTGAAACAGTGGATCCCATGTAGTCGGATAAGATGTCCTGACATGTCCGTAAAGCCAGGCACTGAAGTAGTTTCAGAAATTGCATGGGAACCCTGCTTCAGGTTGTTATCGTCGATATTGCTAGGCAGCAAAGTTGTAAAATCATCATCTGATATACTAGGTTCTTGTCCCGTGCTTTCAGCAGCGCGATAATCAAGGTGACAGATTTGATGCCAAAGTCGACGACGAAGTTCAACTTGGACAACGTCCATGTTGTAGGAAGGGAACAAGGAAGGTTCTCGATGCAACCCTTGCGAAAGAGCAATTCGTACCGCGAGTCCAAGGAAGGTCCATGTTCTTGCCATATCATCTTCTCGAGATTGGCAAGTCTGTCATTGTAAGCTCGGTATAGACGGCATAGCGACGGGTCAAAGAAATCGTCCAACTTACCAGGAGAAGCACGAAAGCTTGCAAAACCTCGATGCTAGATGTAGTCACAAAGTTTTCTCGTCCCAGACCTAGTTCAACTCCTCTTTGGAATTGAGCTAGCAAAGAATCTCTGTCCGCATTGTATGTGGCCAGTACTGACTCAGGTGACAAGCTGTTTATCGCTGAGTGAAGAATGGCAAAAACGAGAGGCTCAAATGTGGGAAACTTTGTGGCCGAGATATTCGCATCGCTACCATCATGGTCGTCATATATGCACAGACGAAAGACGTGATTGATGTAGTGTGTGAATCGATCTTTGAGCGATGGCTTGTGAACTAATCTTGTCACAGGGTCAACGTTAGAGATGAAAATTTCCAGCAAGCTGAAACATTCCTCCGCTGATCCGGGTAACCATCGAGTTATGTCACCGATAGTCGTGCTTGAAAATGGGAACTGAGGGCTTGCTTGATCCAAGGATATAGGATCTGCAGCAAAATTCCCTCTGGTTTGCTCTCCGAGCAGCATCTTCACATCATGTATCTGGAGAGAACTTTCTTTAGCCATACCAAGCTACTTGAAACACTGAATGGATTGACTCACCTGATCAGCTAATAATGCATAATGCAGCGAAGAAACCCACCGAGAATGGCCTGCACCAGCGCCCACAAGTAGAGCGCCATCGTAACCATCGGCCGAGAGCGTCTCATGGTCGATTTGTGGGCTTGTCAAATTGGGTACAGCACCGACAGAGTGAGCTTCATCCTCCGAATCTTGAACTGTACCGCTTCCTGGAACGGGAGAGGATCGTTCGTAGCCCTTGCTGAGCGCTTGTTCGAGCAGCCTTTCGAGTCTGTCAAGGCGTGTTCTGATTTCGTCTTGTCCGTTCCGCAAGCTGGGTCGCTGTCGGGTCACTCCGTTTCCGGTCCGGCGAAGAGGTCCTGGTGTACCGAGCTGAGGGCTTGCATATGTACAGGCTCGATTGCCTCGTCTGCAAGCTGAACACACAGGCTGGGCATGATCGCATTTGACTTTCCGACGGCGGCAAGGCAGACAGGCGGTCACAACACGCTGTTGCCCAAACTCATTAGACACCGACGAAACCGGGACCTCTGACATGACCGTCAATGCGACTCGCAACAATGATGAACTTTCGTCAACGATGTATATTGCTCCTGACTCAGGAAGCAGGCCATGTAACCAAGGGCGCGCCGAGACATGGCATGCCAAGGAGTCAATGCGCGTCGCTAAACTTTAGCTTCTTAAGTCTAAGGAATTAAATCTAAATTAATTCTAAATTAATTTTAAGTTTTCTTAATATAACTAGATTTTTAAAAGAAGAAAGATTTTTTTAGTTAATAATTAATTCTAAATTAATTCTAAATTAATTCTAAAATAAATATTACTTTACTTAGTAAAAAGAATTAGATCTTTAAAGATTCTTCTAAGAAAGAAGCTCTATTTAATTTAGAATTAAATCTAAATTAATTAGGATTTAATTCTCTTTACTAAGAAAAGTAGTTTATTTTTAAGAATTAATTTAGAATTAATTTAGATTTAAATCTAAATTAAATAAATTTTTTTCTTAAAAAAATTTTTTTTTACTAAGAAAACTAAGAAATAATTTAGAATTAAATCTTATTTCTAAAAATTAAGCTTATAATACTAAAATAAGCTAAAATCTTATATTCTTATATAGTAGATAAGACCTTCCTATTACAGAAGGCAGAGCTACCTATTATAGTTAGAGTATACTATATCTTAGTGCGCTCTTGGTTAGATTAGCTACTACCTTCTTCTAACTGCTATTTTATAACTAAATATAACCTAGTATTAGCAGTTAAGTTCTTGTTTACTGCAGGGCTACTACTATAAAACTTAGGTATTACCTTATAAGCAAAGTAAGTTATTATATAAGTAGTCTATTTTAGTTATAAGGTTTAGCTACTTTATACTACTAACTTCCTCTAATCTATCTCTCTAGAGATTCTCTGTTATTTAAGTAATTTAAGTGCTCTTTAATATAACCTAGTCTGTTTTTAATATTAAGGTAAGCTTATAGGCTTAAAGTGTTTAAGAGTGTAATTAATTAATAAATAAGTATACCTAAAGACTAGTAAAAATATATATAATACTACTTAATTCTAGTTACTTAACTCTTTTAGCTCTTTAATCTTAACACTCTAGCTATACGCCCCTAGATCTTTATATTAAGTAAAGCTTTATCTTTCTTAAAGTATTAACTGTTTCTAGAGTTTATACTTAATTATAATATTAAGTTTAAGGTTTACTAGAGTAGCTAGGTAGAGTTATATTATAAAACCTAGTAATTAGAGTATTAGCCTAAATATTTCAAGGTAAACAAAGAGCAGCTTAACAAGATAAAGAAAGGTATAGTATAAATAATAAAAAGGTAGCTATATAACACAGGAACTTGTATAAATTTCTCTATTAGTTAGGTTCTTAAAATCTAAAAGCTTATAGTATAGATATTCTAGTTTTTCCTCCTATAGATATATAGAAATAGATAGTTATAATAATATAAGAAGTGTTACAGCGTTGTATATAGAATAGCCTATATTAAACTTTTAACTTTAATCTTCTAGACTTAATTTACACAGTTGTTCTTTTTACTGTATAGTATTTTTCTAGGATTTATAACTTATAAGTCTCTGTAAAGGTATATAAGGAAAGAAGTATTCTATATAGCTCTAATAGATTTATAATTTATTTAATATATAAATATAGATTAATACTAAGAATAGTACAGTAATATAATAAATTTTAAAATAGTATTACTATTTTAAGCTAATATCTTTTACTTTTTACAATTTATCTTAGCATAGTAAACAAGGTTGTAACAGAAGTTTCTTCTAACCTTCTAAGGCTAAAAATCAATGTTAAAGGTAGTAATAGTTAGGAGAGAAATAACCCGCGCTGTCCGACTATATACAAGAGCTTAGTAGAAGTAATATTACTAACTTTGAGGGAAGATTATAACACAGTAATCTGTAATAAAACTCCTCTAATCTAGACATAGTAAAATTATTAGACATATTATATTAATTAAGGCAATATTAATTATAATTATGTTCTAATAGAAGCTACGCCTGTCTCCCGATATAGTGTAGCTTACGAATAATAGAATAGTTTTAGCGTTAGTTGTTCTTGTAAACAGAGATAATTAGGGTTACTAGGTCGATAGCTTTAAAGAAGTCGACCCGGACCCTTTCTAGGCCTTATAAGGAAGTAAACATCTTGGAGTAGAGATGCAGCGAATTTCAGAGGCTGTCCTTAAGAACATAATATATAGTATAGCTGCCTTGTTATCGAGCTAAAGAAAAATATAAGCTTATTAGCAGAAGCACGTAAATCCTTCTAGTCGAGGAAGGAATGCTGGGCTAAATTATCGTTTATACACCGAAATAGCAGGTAAGTACCTTGTATACAGATAGTATAGATAGCGCTACTTAGTATTTTTGTCGGTTCGTAGGACCTCCGGTAGATATTATTAGTAGATTTAGTTCGCTCTTAAAGCTGTTAACAGTCGACACTTAGCTTTTTACTGTAGTTAATAAGACGATCTATACAATTAACTAAACGCGTTAGAGTGTCTATCTTAGATAGGAGTAGAGGTTTAATAGGTTTTAGGATTAATGCCTTAATAGCCTACTTGTATACCTTTACACTAAGGATGTACGCAAATTATATAATAAACTATATAGAGGCGTCTAAGCGTAAAGTATTAATTAAGCTTTGTTTGGGTTTTACTAAAGGATGTTACGCTAAGAGTTAAAAATTGTTATTAGAAGAGACCTAGGAAACACAGGCAGTAGTTAACTACTACCTATATAAGTATTAATTACTACCTATTGTAGTAGAGTAATATAGAAAGTATATCTAAAGAAGTATTAGAGTAAGATTATATAACGCAGGTTATATAATCTAGAATTAGTACATAGTAGTTAAGCCTCTAATAGGAGCTTAACAGAGTATTAACTAATAATACACTTATCCTATCTAGTATTAAGCTACACGTGCCTAAAGAGGCGTTAAAGACTTCTCCTCTATATATAGTAACCTATGCAGGGATTAAAGAAGCTTTCTATTTATAGCTATTTAGGCATAATACTAAATTATTCTTATAATACGTTTATCTAGAGAGCAATTAATTTTTAGTAATAATAATAAAACTTTAGTAAGTCTAAGTTAAGGATTAAGAAACTAATATAAGATAGGTATAATACTAAATTGCATTTAGTACCTAAGAATTAGTACTTTAAGAACTTAATAAGGTATTAGTATACCTCTAGGAAATTTAGTAACCTTATAACTAGGGATTATACTAGACCTAGAAAACTAAGGAGTTACCCCTAAAGAAGCTATTAATGTAATAGCTAGTATACTAGTTATGCTTAGATAACTCTTAGAGATTATCTTACTACTATAAAACTTATGTAATTAGTGTATAACCTATAGTTATACTTAAGTACTCTTTAGTAATAAGAATTAGCTAAGGAATAATTAGAAGAAAGAGATTAAGGGTAGTAAGTGCTGCTAGGTGTAGACGAAAAGGAGAAGAATAAATAAGGCAAGAAGCTTACTAACAAAGAATAGATATATAACAGTAATAATAACTTTTCTTATAATCTTTTCTACTACAAAGACCTTTTAGAGATCTTTACTTCTTCTTCCTATAGTAGTTAAGATAGTTCTTACTGCTTACTTATTACTTATCTTTGCAATTCTTATTTATACCTTTCTTATTTTTAAGATAACTAATAATCTCTTACTAATAGGTTATACCCTAAACACTAACCCTTCTACTAAGTATTTATTATTTAACGCAGGTTAATTATTAGCTCTCCTAACGCAAGCCTAGAGAGAGAAACCTAGGAATAACTTAAGTAATAATAAAACTCCTAGCCTATTTAAAGGCAAGGCAAAACTTCTAAAGCCTAATACTAAATTAATAAACCTAACTGCTCTATTTCTAGTAAATATAGCTTAAATAATAGTAACGCTTATTTAGAACTAATTAAAGCTTAGCTAGATACCTTTCTCTACTAAGTATATACTAAGTTTTAATAGTACTAAAGTTACTATTTTTATTAAGTAATATAAGAAAGTTACTCTGTATTACAGCTTCTTAGAGATTAATAAGATTTAATAAGTAATTACCTACTGCTAGTAAAGGCAGAAGAATATTATTTATTACTCTAAGAAATACTAAACAGCTCTTAAAGGTAAAGACTAAGATACACTAAGAAAAGCTCTCTAACGCAAATTTAGGAGTAATAACAGCGCCTAATAGAAGAAATAAATTAAGTTCTTTAAATAGTAGCTTTATAAATACTAGTTAAGAAAGGATCTTAATATCTAATAATACCTTAAGAAGTTTAAGATTAGATTAGAGTAATATATCTCTATAGGCACTGTTAAGAGTAAGAAAAAGGGCTTCTACCTTATTAAGAGGCTTCCTCTTAACTACGCTACTAGAGTCCTAAGTAAGTTTAGTCTATCTATAATACGCTATTAGGAGTTTAAGTTTAGCTAGATTAGTAAATTCCTTAGCTACTAAGTAAATATTAAGAAAGAAGTACGCCTACTAAACCTTAATAAGGCTATAAAAAAGTTTAGCCTAACCTAAGAATTCTAATCTTATATCTCTAAGACCTATTTAGACTACTAGCTATTAGATATTACTAGGATAACTTAGTTCTAATTAGCTTCTCTAATAACCTATTAAGTTCCCTAGATAACTATTAGTAAGAAACCCTAGTAATTGCCTCTAGAAGTTCTAGCTACCTAGTATAAAGTTAACTTATTAACTAATAAGTTATATTAACTTAAGATTAGTTAGGCTGACCTTATTTTAGTACAATAGATACTACGTAAGACTAAGCTATTATTAAACTAAAGCATTATAACCTATATATAAACTCTATTAAATTAGAGGGTTAGTAAAGCTTAGCTACAAAGCACAGTTATACTAGGTAATAACTACTACCTAAGAAATTAGGTAGCTCCCTATAATATAATAGTAAATTAGAATACTATTCCTTTAGAATTAGAATACAATTAATAGGAAACTCTAAGTTAAGCTGCTTAGAATACTTAAATACTATTTACCTATTTTATATACAAGAAGGTTAGTTATAAGAAAGCTAACTGCCTATTAATTACCTAGTTAATTAAGAATAGCTAGTGCTACTAAGATACTAACTAACAACTTATCTAGGGCACTATTTCCTCTCTCTAGGGGCGTATTATAAACCTAGGTATAAATAGTTAGATTAATCCTATCCTCTTAAATATTAAGCAGATATAGCTAAAATAGGACCTTAATTCTCTTACTATAAAGGCTAATTAGGAAAGGCTAGTAGGATTAACAGCTATTTAGAATAATTTTATAGTTACTAGTCTAAACCCTAACTAAGACTTAGGTACAATATTAGCTAAAGACTATAAAGCTTTCTAGGAAGCCTCTGTAAACTTAGGTAGTAATATTTAATTATTTTAATACCTAACGTTCTACTGCTTAAACGCTAAGCTTTTAGCTACTTAAATTTAACAAAAAGGACCTTTATAAAAGCCTATTAATAAGAAAGTACTAGGTACTCCTAAGGTAGCAAAGCTAGTGCTAGTTACTATTACTAAATAGCCTACTAATAATTAATTAATTTAACTAAGAAGCTAGCAGTAGAAGACTTAAGCTCTACCTACCCTAAATATAACCTTTACACTAATATTAACTCCTTAGAACTATATTAAGGATTTAGAAATAACTAATGCTTTGCCCTAAAGAAAAGTTAGACCTAAGAAGGCTTATTTCTCTAAATATATCCTAAGTACTACTAATAAAGTAATATATGCTATTATATTAGTACCTATAGCAATACCTATTAGAGTACTACTTAGAAATATAGCAGAAGTCTAAAAGAAAATATTCTAAAATATATATACCTAAGAAGAGTTTAAAGCTATCTAAAACAACTCTATTTAGGTAATAGAAGTAGAGTCTAATAATAAGTTAAGTATAGAGAAAGAATACTCCTAACCTACCTTTAAGTCCTACGTATCTAGTATAAATACGTAGTTAGTTTCTAACTATATTCTTATTAAAGCCCTGTTAGGTAGAGTAGACTAATATTACTTAATATTAGTAGTCTATTAGAATAAGCCTAAAGTTAATAAGGTTTAATTAAGTATTAATTAAACACTAAATAATTCCTAGATTAAAGCTAATATATAATTAAAAACTTTAGCTAGAAGAAAGTATAATAAGTAAGCTAGTATTAAACACATCTACTGTAACTACCTAAAGGTTTTAGTTAGTATATTAGGAAATTACTTCCTAAGTCTCCTTAACTTAGGAGTAGAGCTAAATACTATTTAATAAAAAACTACTAATAACGTAATACTGCCTATTACAACACTTCCTTAGAAAATAAGGAACGCAAAAATAGTCTTAGCTAATAGTATATTAGGCAGTTTCCTTAGGATTATATAAGAAGCTGTTATAATAGTAGAATTAATCTCTATTTAGATAAACTTCTTTATTATTAATTACTATACTAACGTAATTATCTTTAGTAACCCTTTCCTGTTTAATGCTTAAGTAAAGCTTAAATATACTTTAAATAGCCTTACTTACTACTAAATCTAGAGTAAGGAAGGCAATATAAGCACAAGATTTGTATATATAAAAGGTAATTATATTAATGCCTAAGGAGTTACAGTTTAATTACTAGGAAAAGGCAGAGAGATATAAAGTCTAGTATTACATCCCCTTAATAATAACAAATTAAAAGCCTAGAGTAAATATACGTTAACTTAACCTAGCTACAGTAGAACAAGACTGCAGCCCTAATAATAAGTACAGTTAGTAATTAGCAGTTAATAAAGGTAATAAAACCTGCTATCCTAATAAAGGATTATTTCTTTGTATAGCTAAATATTAGTAGTGTTAGCTAAGATAGTGTTAGAAACATTCTCTTTTAAGATAATATAGGTATTATAATAGTTACTTATAAGGACCTTTCCCTAACTACTACTTACAAAGTACTTAGTAGAATAGTTAATATACTTAGTAGTAAATATTTAACTTATTCTACAAAGATCTTTTAGGAAGATTTTCTAGAAGAACACCTACTAATTTAAATTAATACAATGTATAAGTAGAAAGAGATTAAGGTTAAACCTATAGACTACTTAGGCTAAGAACCTTGTATAATTAATAGTTAAATTAACTAAAAGAAGAGAGCTTAAGTATAGTAAATACTAAACTAGGACTCTACTAGAGCTCCTTTCTAATAATACTTTAAACTAAGATATATATCTTTCCCTAGAGAAACACAGCTAACACCTAAGAGACTATTAGAAATAAAGATATTAGATAATCTCTAGTTAAGAGAAAGAGACCTACTTATTAAGATACTCTATTAAAGAGAGGCAGCTCTTACTTAAGACTTCTTAGAATCTAGTTAGATTAGCTATAAAGTATCTCCTCTAGTAATAATTAATATAGTACTATATAAAGCCTAGTAAGCTAATTAATTTTAGCTCCTAAGAAAGCTTTAGAATATAGTAATTAAGATAGTACAGTAATAAATTAACTAAGGGACTCTTAAATTATATAAAAGTTAATATCGCAACCTATATTTTCTAGTTAAGAAAAAGAATTAGGACTATTAACTTATTAATAATGCCTAGAAAATAAATAAAGTTATAATTTAAGATGTAAACCTACCTCTAAACTCTAATAAGTTTATAGAAGAATTTGCTAGCTGCTTTATTATATCTCTTACTAACTTCTTTTTAGAATATAATTAAATAGAACTTAATGTTTAATTAAGAGATATTACTGCGTTCTACACCTCCCTTAGACTTATAAGGCAGTGTACTTTACCTTAAGGAGCTATAAATTTAGTTACTAAGTTTATTTAGGTTATAACAAAGATCTATTAGGAGTATATTCCTATAGTATATATACCTTACCTTGATAACGTATATATTAAAGGCCTAAAGACTAATTATTAAGGATAAGAAGTTAAGCTAGAGATCTAATAATACGTTATAGAGTATATTATAAATATTAATTAAGTGCTAGCTAATATTAAAAGGGCTAGCGCAACTATTATAGGATATAAATCTAACTTCTATTACTCTTTAATAATAATAGTTAGCTATTAGGTTAATTACTATAGCTAATACCCTAATAACTAGAAGGTTAAGAAGATTATAAAGTAGCTAGCTTATACTTATACAAAAGATGTTTAAGCTTTCCTAGGTATCTATATCTACTATAGAGTCTAGATTTTTAACTTTACTCTAATAGCTAATCTATTATTTAGCCTACTTTAAAAGACAGTTATATTTAAATAGACTAAGAACTATTAAGCTTTAATAAACGCTCTAAAGTAAGCTCTTTACTCTCTACTAGCACTTATATTAATTAACTATTTAGCGCCCCTCTAATTAATTATCCTTGCAGTTAATAGCAGTAAGAAGGGCTAGAGTGCTACCTTAATACAGAAAGGTAAGAGTAAAAAGTAACACTCTATCTAATTTAAGAGTAGAGTTTAGTTAAAACCTAAGTAAAACTAAGACGCTAGTAAGTATAAGTGTAAAGCGCTGCTCCTAGCTATTAAAAAGTTTTACCCTTACTTATATAATATTTAATTCCTTATTAAAATAGATATAAAGACTCTAGTAGCTTAGCTCTAATAAAGCGCTACTAACCTACCTAGTTTTCTAATAACTTGTTAGTTAGCGTACCTAAATATATAGAACTTTAATATTACCTATATTTAAGAGAAAAAGAACGTAGTTACTAACGCTCTGTTAAGACGCCCTAAGAAACCTAGATAGAAGCCTCCTAATAGCCCTAAAGAAAGCGTTAATAAGTTTATTAACTTAGCCTTAAATATAATACAGCTTAACTTTAGTAATAGCGTATTACAGTACGCTCTGTATATAGTAGATACCTCCTTTAGCAACACTCCTTTAGATAATACCTACTTAGAGGCCTCTTAAGAGTTAGCCTACTAGATTCTGTTTTAAAAGCGTCCTAAAGGTATATTAGAAAAGGCTTTTACTAAGTTTAAGAAGAAGGCTTTATAATATAACGTTTAGAAATAATACCTATTCTAGATACCCTTTAAGGGGCGCCCTCTCTAAAGAGTAGTTAATAATAAAGCTTTAAGGAAAGCTATTCTTACTGCGCTTTATAAAGAATTAGGCTATTAGAGTAAGAAAGGCACCTAGTAAAAAGTCTAGGCAAGATACTACTAGAAAGGCCTTTATAATAATATAAAGAAGCACGTCTAAACGTATACTTAATACTAGGTTTATAGTAATACTTAATTATATAAGTAACTCTACTCTACTAAACTACTATTAATACTATAGGTATAAGTAACTATTAATATAGTCTTTATACCTAGAGGCTTAAATAGTAAAAGCTATATAGTAGTTATATATAATTACTTATTATAATAGCTAGAAGCGCAAGGTCTTATAAAGAATAATTCTAGATTAGTAGCTAAGTTTATCTAGGAGTTAATTTTCTATTAATAGGGAGTACTATTAAAGATAAGCTGCGATAGAGGCTTAGAGAATAAAGGCCTTATAGAGGATCTTTAGAAACTATTTAGAATTAACAGAGTAGTCTTAAGTGCCTATTATTTACAAGGCCAAGGGCTTATTAAGAAAGGGTATAAACTACTAGTAGCTACCCTAAAAAAGATAGAAGAAAACTAGGTTAAGAACTTATTATATATTCTATAGGCTAACTAAGTAACTATTAAAAGAGCTACTAGTAAAACCCCTATATATTTAATATATAGGAAAGAGTATATCCTCCTAATTAAGCTCTCTGTTCTAACCTAGTAAGTTCTGCCTTAGAAAGAAGTCTCTAATACAGCCTTACTACTTACCCTATAGGCCTAATAGTTCTATACTAGAAATAACAGGCTCTAAGAAGCTATTAATTAAACTATTTAACTAAGGTATACTAATAAGGAGTATTTTAATAACTTAAAATAAATTTATAATAGCCTGCTAGCTATTAGAGATCTTATACTACTATAAGACTCTTCTATTAATACTAATATATTAATAATAGTAAAGTTTAGGCCAAAATAGTAAGGTTCTTACTAAATAAGCTTTATAGGAAGTAAAGGCTAGTACTAACTTAAGGAGCTTAATAGACAAGCGTTTTAGAGCTATATACTAGGCAATTAGCTAAAGAAGTTCTATTAGAGAATAGTAGTTAAGTTCTAGGAGGCCTAGGACTAATAGAGTGCTAATAAAGCTCTAGAGAATCTCTACTATAAGAATATACTAGCACTTAATTAGGAGTAAGTAGTACAGCCTAACTAAACCTTAGAATACAGAATAACTTAATATATAGTAGTAAAAGCAGCAGCTCTAAGGCCTATTTATACCAAAGAAGTAGTAATCCCCTAACTTTCTAGATTTAACCTAACAGAGTATTAGTAATTTAATAAGAATAAAGATAAATAAATTAATCTTAATAGGCAATAGCCTATCTGCTTAAGTAAGAGAGAGAGTTAGAGGTTTATATTTATTTCTTTTACTATTCTATTTTTACCTAATTTCCTATTGTTTTATTAGCTAGTTACTTAAATATTTCCTATTAAACTAATAAATAGTTATAAGAAGAAATAATTTATAATAAGAAGTTATATTTCCTATTAAGGCAGTATTAAGCTACTAGAAGACTATTAGTAGAGACCTTAAAGAGAAGGAAAACTACCTAAAAACTACCTAAAACTATAACTAGTATAGCTGAAATTACTTAACCCTAATAAAGTATTACCTACTTACTTCTTCTTACCCTTACTCTTACCCTTAGGAGTAACAAAGTCCTTATTATTAGAGTTATTATTAAACTTATAAGTTATAATTATATTACTAGAATAAGAGTAATAACCTCTAGGAGCCCTAATAGGAGCCTAGAGTAACTTACAATTATAAAGAATAGACTTAGTAATGTCTTAGAGTAAAAGATTAGTAATTAGAGTACCTACTACTAAGAGATTAGCATAAAAAGCAACTAAGAATTAGAAGAACTTATAATAGAAGTTACAGCTAGTATAGTTACTATTAATCTAACACTTATTATAGGCCTTATAGTTTAGAAGCTTACCTTTAAAGTAGGACTAATAACACTTACTACTAAACTTAAGAGTAAGCTTACCCTTAGTATTAGCACAGCGTAAGTAGTAATTAAAGAAGTTATAGGTAACGCTTCTACTAGAGCTCTGCTAGATAGTAGTAGGTATATTAGCAGAGTAGTAACTGCGCTTTATAGAGTTCTTAGAAGTACTAAGACTAAAGAAGTTAGTAATAGTAATATAGGTATTACTAGTATTAAAGGATTAGATAGTAATCTCTAACTTATTATTATCCTAGTAAATAGCAGTAACTTAGAGTATAGGCCTAAGAGTAATACCTATTTAGCCTAACTAGAAGAGAAAGTAAGTAAGATTAATAATTAACTACTAATTAATAATCTAGTTAGTATAATTACAAACTATAAGCGCTGTTAGTAAAGAAAACTTAAGTAATAATTAGAACAGTACTTACGCTACTTAAGAATATAGCTAGATACTAACTAAGTAAAGTAGAGATACAGAGAAGTCTCTATATTACCCTTAATAGAAGGCTTTTAGCTACCTCTAGGAGGACCCTAACTACTACCGCCAGCGCTAGCAGCAGTAAAGCCTATAGAAAAGTTAATAGAGGCTATATTAAGCAAAGTTAAATTAAGGATTAGAGTAGATATATAAGAAAAAGTTAGATAAAGAACAATAGAGAATTAAGAGTAGAAACCCTATTATATATAGTAGCAGCTAGCCTAAGCTTATAACTCTAGACTGCTTTATAATTATAGGTAACTAAGAATTCCTATTATACGCACTAGGCAATAATAAATAATAGGATTAAGTAGTTAATAATTAGTAATTACTTTAAGTTTTAATTATAAGTAAAGGTAGATTTTTACAATAGTAGATTAATAACGCTATTATTTTAGTTAGTATAATAGCGCTTTAGAATCTAAACAGAGCTTAGATATTTAAGTAAGAAAGAGATATAGTAGAGTAATATAGGAAGTATATCTAAAGGAGTATTAGAGTAAGATTATATAACGTAGGTTATATAATCTAGGATTAGTATATAGTAGTTAAGCCTCTAATAGGAGCTTAACAGAGTATTAACTAATAATACACTTATCTTATCCAGTATTAAGCTACACGTGCCTAAAGAGGCGTTAAAGACTTCTCCTCTACACTATATAAGCTGCCTATATATAGCTAATATTAGTAGTGTTGCGTAGACCTAGTAATTAATAGCTACTATATAATTTTGTATATAGCGTGTCTAGTTAGAGAGATTTACAGTATTATAACAGCTAACTATTAATACTAGATAAATATTTAGTAATTTTTATTATTATTTAAAGCTTAATTAATTAGTTAAATCTTATATATATAGAGCTTATTACTATTAAAACTTATATTACAGTACACTAAATTTATTATATTATTTATCTTATTTAATATATTATATTATATCTTATTATTACTATTATTATTGCTGCTGCTACTATTAATACTATTAATACTATTACTACTACTAGGCGCGCAGCTTACGCTGTTATACTTACTATTATAGTTACTATTACTATTTAACTCTAATATAGAGCTACTATCTTAGCTAGTAATACTTACCTCTAAAGTTAGCCTAAACTTACTTAACGTAAGTAATAATAATAAGTAAAGTATAGTCTTAATTAGTATAACTAATAGTATAGATAACTTACTATTTAATTATAATTACTCTATTAGAGAGATATATAGGTATACTTCTTAGTATATCTCTTATAAGTACTAGTGCTATAAGGCTACTGTTACTAGCGTAGACCTAGATAGCTTATAGAACTAGGTGTTATTTAAGAATTATAACTATAAGCTACTACTAGAGGTAATATATACTATATTAAAGAAGGCTAAAGGTACTATTAGAGCTTAGAAGAGAAATTATAGGCTTAGCTATAAGCACTAAAAATAGCACTATAGTAGTTACTACTAGCTTTAAATAGTATATAATTACTTAGGTAAGTATAAGGAGCTTATTAAAACAGCCTTATAGAGGTAGCTAGGTACTACGTTAGTAAAGATTAGTTACCTAATAAAGTTTTAGCTAGTTATAAAGAATAATACTAACCTTAAAGGCAGCGTATAGGTAGTATAATACTATAAGAATTATAAAACTATTATTTATAATTATCTACTAGAGAGAAATACTTATATAATACCTTACTAGCGTTATAAAACATATAGTAGGCTTTATTATAAGTAGCTAGTTAAGATTTAAGAGCTTATAAAGAGCGTAAAATAGGCGCTGTTAATAGTATAAAAAGAGTAGCTAGATTTAAAATAGACGCACTAGAATATTAAAAATAAGTACTAAGCCTACTAGCAGTAGTAGCTTAGGTAGAAGATAAAGGTTAAGGTCTTAAAATAGGAATTATATAAGGCTAGCTAGTACTACCTATAAGTAAGCTTATAATAGATTTTTTAAAGTTAAGCTCTAAACTTACTTAATTTTTAAAAAGCTTATACTAGTCTACTAAAAATTCTCTAGTATATTAGTTATTAGTTTAGCGCTTTACTATTTAAGCTTAGTGCTACCTTAATTAAGGTTAGAGTTTCTTAGCTAATAAACTTTAAACTTTACAGAATATTAAAATCTATTAATAACTATATTAAATTTTTACTTCTTATATTACCTATATACCTTACGTAATTTAAAATATTACTTAATACGCTTCTCCTTAATTATATATTTAAAATAAATTATTACAGCCTTTTACTACTTAATTTAGTAGGCTCTAATATAAATAACTATATAATCTACCTTAGCGTTACGCTTATATTACGTAAGAATAAGGCTATATTTACTTAAGTTATTATATAACTCTAAAAGCTTCTTATAGTAGAAGGTATTATAATTTAACTATTTATTACTAATAATAATAGAGTATATATAAACGCGCTTAATTACGTATTTAATTTACCTAAAATTATTATATATTAGTAGTATATAAATAAGAACGTTTTAAGCTATATTTAATTAGTGCTAATAGCTAAGTTTAGGTAGTAACGTAATAAGATCTTTTAGGTTAATACTAAGTCTATAATATAGTTTACTAATACGTACTATATAGTACTAGGCTCTAAAACTCTAGCTAAGTTTAATATAAACTTTAAAGCTATTAAAACGCTGTCTTCTTACGCTTATATATACCTTAATTACTACTAGTTTAGCTGCTATAAGGATAAGCTTATTAACGTATAGATTAATAAGTTAGCTAACTTTAGGCTATCTATAACTTTAAAAGCTAAGAGTACCTACTATATTATTAAGAACTAGCTTAATAGCTTAAGAGCTAATATACTTTAGCTATTTTACTACCTAAAGTTATTCTATAATAAGTACATTAAGTATAATTAAATACTTAATAGGTAAGTAAATTACACTATCTAAAGTAACTATTAAGACCTAGCTTTTACTAGTATTATTAAAGTTATCTTATACTACGCACTTATACTTATAGCGTAGAAGCTTAAGTACGCTAAAGGTAAGCTTTATATATTATAAAGTAACTCTAGCTACTTTATAATAGCTTATATAGGCGTCTATATACGCTCTAAAGGTCTACCTTATTAGTATTAGATAAAGAAGCTTAAGCTTATATCTAGAGCTCTAAAACTTAATAATTTTAATATATATTAGTAGGTTAATTACTTATAAGCTTCTATAATTAAGCTAGCTCTATATATATTAAAGCTACGTGTTATATAATAATAGTAACCTTATAAGCTACGTTGCTACGTTACTAGTAGTAGGTAATAAGGTAATTATTATAAGCCTAGCTTATTTAAGCGCCTTAATAATAATAATACTATAGTAATACTGCTAGTAACACTGCTAGCTTATATAATAGTTAAGCTAGCGCTCTATAAAGGTATTATTATTTTACTAGTAAATTAGGTAGCTCTAGCTACTTATATTAGCTATTTACGTATAATAGCTACTTTATAGCTTATAAGGCCTATACTTACTCTATTAATATAGCTAATATTATACGCTAACGCTTACTATTACTACCTAAGCCTACTCTAATTACTACCCTAATTACTACCCTAATTACTACCTTAACTACTACCTTAATTACTGCCTTAGCTACTAGCACTGCGCTTATTAGAGCCCTAAATTAATAGTATATACCTTCTATAAGCTTACTAATTAAGTGCCTAAATAGCTTACTATAGGTACCTAATACCTCTAATAAGCATAAACTATATACAGTTTAGCGCTCTAATAAGTATAAACTTTGCGTAATTTAGTACTTAATTAGGTATACTATATATAATCTTACTACCCTTATTAGCGCTAGTAATACCTACTACTTATTATATAATATAAATATTTACTCTACAGCCCTTATAGCCTAGCTTATACGCGTAATAGGCTCTCTAGTATACGCAGCTGCTATAGGTAGTAACGTATAGGCAGTAATAGTAGTAACTAGAAAAGCTATAATACTAAGCTTCTCTACTAGTAAGAATAACCTTTATATAATACCTAGCTTACCTATTAAATTAGCTACCTTTATTATAAGTTTAAAGCCTATATACTATAAATTACAATATAATAAATTATCTAGTAAAGCTAGATAATAATAGCTTTAGGTTTTTAGTACTAATAAAGTAGTATAGTTATACTAGCAAATTGCTTCTATATAAGAGCTAATTTAAATTATTACACCTTAATTTTTAATTATACGTAACAACAGTAATAACAGTAATAACAGTATATAATAGTAATATTTACTACTAAGTTCTATATTACTAATTAATTACTTAAGCTCTAGCTTTAGTATAAGTTACTATACAAACTAGAGATTATAACACAGGATAACTGTGTTATAGGTGCATAACGCTATTCTAGATCTATCTTATGTAGGTAGTAATTAATACTTATGTAGGTGGTAGTTAACCGCTGCCAGGAAACACGAAGTACTGGGGCGCCCTAGTGGACCATTATAACATCAACGAGTCAGAAGCAAGACCAGCCGAAAGGTTTCAGTAGCACTGTTTTGTCACGGCGCCCGTCGATGGAGATGCAGGGATCGCCTAGCCAATGATCGGAAGCAACCGCTTGGCGATATGTCTTGATCGCAATCAAGACATTGCCACGCATGATAAGCAAAGGCTTAGTTGCTTGCGCGACGTACTTAATCGGCCCCTTCCGACTCAAAACTTCGGTTGTGCGTAGGTCAAGTTTGTAGACGAAACCGGAAGGTGCCGAGTAGGTTTGTTGAACATCAATTGTATCTGTACGATAATATCATACCTCCCTACCACTCAATCCCAGACCAGGGCTCGATCGAGATCAAGGATAAGCTGTAAGGTACGAACGTAAGTGGGCTCCACCTCTGACGCGTTCGGCCGAGCGTATAGCCGTGGGGTGTCGTATGCCCGCTATTGCGAAACATCGGCAGATGACGGGCATGCCAAAACTAGACAAGCAGATCATGCAAAAGCAGCCCTCAGATCGCAAGCTCTCAATGAACCCCAAGCATGTCAAATTTCAACGCATTGCGGCGCTGTGCGACGGTCGATTGGCCAGACCAAACATGCTTATCTATCGCAATGAGCCGCGATATTTATGAATTGGTCAGGATGCGGCAAATGATCCCACCGCGTGGCGTTTAGAACCGCGCTAGATCGATCAAGCATGTTGGGTGGCACCCTCTCGGAAGTGGTGCACAGTCGCAAAATTGCCCTAGACTATACACTTATCTCTGCTTCGCCCGCCTTTGTCGGCGAGCTGCGGTTCTCGTTTCGCGTAAATATCATCGCGCCGCCCTCGAGTCTTGGGTACGAGAATCCCATACTCGCCCACTGGTCCTCACGACTCACCGTGCGATCCCTTACGCAAGGAGCAGCTTCGAGACCGAAGTGACAAATCTATCATTATGTCTTCTCCTGTGTACGATCTGGAAAAAAACCCCAAGGAGGCCGGCGAGGGTAGCATTCCTTCGGAGTCTCATAATCCCTACTACGGCAACGAAGGTGCGGTGCCTGGAGAGAGCTTTGAAGTCGGAAACAGCTTTTATGCCAAGGCACAGCGATTTGCTGGTAAACTCAAGATTGAGCAGAGAGGCATCGAGAGAGTCCCCGAAGATGAGAGAACAGACACTGGGTTCAAGGCGTTGTTGAATGTTTCAACTATGGTAAGCACAACATCAGGCAGAATTAACAGCCCAGCAATCTAATTCGTCGTATAGTGGCTCTCGGCCAACATGGTCGTATCTTCCTTCGCCATTGGTGTCCTCGCGAAGACTCTGTTTTATCTCGGATTCGCAGATGCTATTCTGGTCTGTCTGTTCTTCAACTTGATCGGTATATTGCCAGTATGCTTCTTCTCCACCTTCGGCCCTGTTTTTGGCCTCAGGCAAATGGTTCTCTCGAGGTTCTGGTTTGGCTGGTGGGGCGCAAAGTTAATCGCTGTGTTCAACGTGCTCGCATGCATTGGCTGGTCCTCGGTCAACAGCATTGTTGGCGCCCAATTGATGTAAGGTTCTACGTCCACGTAACCTCAATGAATTGATAGCTGACAAAACCCACAGCAACACTGTCAACAGTGATGTACCTGGCTACGCGGGAATTATCATCATTGCAATCCTTACATTTGCAATCACTCTCTTCGGCTACAAGATTGTCCACGCCTACGAGTTCTGGTCCTGGATCCCTACCTTCATCGTCTTCCTCATTGTCGTGGGCGTGTTTGGTCACACTGGAGATTTCGTCAACCTCAAGTGGGAGTCCGGAACCTCGGAATTGGGCAGCTGCCTTTCCTTCGCCGCCACTGTATATGGCTTCGCAACTGGCTGGACCAGCTACGCTGCTGACTACACCGTGTATCAGCCGAGCTCTCAAAGCCGTGTCAAGGTTTTCTTCTGGACGTTCGCCGGTCTCATCATTCCCCTGCTCTTCACTGAGTTCCTTGGTATTGCCATCGCGACCGCTACCTCGATCAACGATGGAGACAACATTTACCAAGCCGGTTATACAGCATCAGGCAGTGGTGGACTCCTCGGCGCAGTGCTCGTCACCCATCTAGGTACTTTTGGCAAGTTCTGCCTGGTATTGCTTGCTCTTTCTATTATTGCCAACAACTGCCCGAACCTTTACTCCGTCGGCCTTACTGTGCAGGTGTTTGGCAGATGGACTCAACGCATCCCTCGTTTTATCTGGACCGGCGTCGCGACCGCTTGTTATATCGCAATCGCCATTCCAGGTTACAGCCATTTCGAGGACGTTCTGGAGAATTTTATGAACTTCATCGGTTACTGGCTCGCTATCTACGAGGGCATCTCTCTTTGCGATCATTTCGTTTTCAAGCGCGGACTTCAAGGCTATGTTGTTGGTGATTACGACAAGCCTGAGAACCTCCCTCCGTCCTTCGCTGCAGTTATCGCCTTCTGCTTCGGTGTTGCTGGTATGGTTACAGGAATGTCGCAAACCTGGTTCGTCGGCCCCATCGCGCGCCACGCTGGCGCGCCACCGTTTGGCGGAGACTGTGGCTCAGAACTCGGTTTTGCTTTTGGCTTTGTTATGTATTTGATCCTCCGCCCTATTGAATTGAAGTATTTCAAGAGGTAGAACATATTTTAAGAGGATAGGTTCTTGTAGTGTAGATATATTATTCTTTAGTAATTACAATTCTTACAAGTGTTGAGCTCGTCTGAACCAAGTTTTTTTCGTACTCTTGACTAGCCAATTTTTAGTCCAAGTTTTGTAGCTGCGGTTTGAAGACTATAGTTGATGCTGTTAGACATTTCTGTTGATTTAGAAAACAGCCCGTCTTAAGACCCATGCCCCTTTAATCCACCATCGAATATCCAAAGAACTCTCCCGATCCAGAATGCCAAAGATCCTTGTCTAACGTCCCGCTACTCTCTGCTACATGCCTTAAATAAGCCTTGAAGCTTTTGTACCCATCCATTTGCACCGCACCTCCGCTCGCCCATGTTAAACAGCACCACTCGAGCTTGTTAAACTCCTCCATACTACCAGCAAAATCATTTACAGCGTGCCTCACACTATCCTTCACTTCGCGGGTTACCTTCTCGTCCCTACTTTCAAGAACAGACCTGACCTTTTCTTGAACGCGTTCAATGGTCGCAGGCGGGATCAAGAAAGTATTATCGATATCTTCCTGCCCGATGATGATACCTCTTCCAATCTTAGTCCAATCTAGCCCGTCGTTGGCTATCTCGTGCGTTATACTCGACATATCTCCTGGGATATCGATACAAAGATCCGCAAAGTAGTCCTCGTCGTCTGCAAACCAGCGGATGTCCTCGCATTTCCAGAGTGGAGCTTCCATGATTATGCCACCGAAAGCTGGCTCGTTGCCGTTCGTGATGCTAAGGTACTCCTTATAGTCATCGGGTAGTTTGGTGTCAAGGCGTTCCTCCGTCTTCACGACAACGGAGGCTGGAGCGGGATCGTGTAATATAGTGGAGGGCGCTTCGTCGTCTCGTTCTTGGAAAGTCCGGATGGAGTCCGGGTTTGTGAGTGTGTTCATGTTGATGAGTTCTACGATCTGTTTGATCGAGAGCTCGGAAAGGGACAGCCTACCCTTTACCAAGCGCTCCGTTACCACTTCCACGAGCTGTTCAGCGAAAAGATTGACTTTGGTCTTGTCGATACCTAATATCTTGGGTAAAGCTCCGTCGTTTAACATCGGCCATACCCGTCGCGACTGCGTCAACTCATGTATCTGACTCCTCGCCCCCAACCTTTTCGCGATCATACTCAGGATCTCATCTTCACTGGGTACACCGTCATCGCCGCCTCCGCCTTTCTCCCGCAATCTGATTCGCAATTCCAGAGCACTCGCCAAAGCCCCTGAAGGCTCTATCGGCGACTCGCCCTTTACTGCATCTTGATATTTTCCCGGCTCATCCCACCCATGAAATGCACTAATCAAGTCTCTCGTTTTTTTCCTCAAGTCCTCAATCGACAGATCGACTTCCTGACTATGCGGACTGGGCGGCACATGCACACCCCCATATGCCCAAAATTGCGGTACCTCAGGATACCACCAGGATTTTGAGTAGCTATGATACATACTATCCACCTCTTTCTTCACGTCGTCGTCTGTGATTGGGCTCTCGTCCACGTCCAACTTGATCTTCTTTCCCGTCTCTTCGCCCTGATTGTCCTTAACTCTCTTCCCCGCAGCCCTCTTTCTATTATCTTTGATAGACTCCCTCACACGATCTAGTTCACCGTCAGGCCAATGGTTTATCTGGTCCCAGAGTTGCCAGAGAGGACGGATCCCTATGTGCCTGCCGTGGTACCAATCATGGTTGTTTAATTTGCTAATCAGCTCCGATGCCGTATCGGTATAACCCAAAATGGCGAATTGAATGGCAAATTTTGCAGTCTTAATGTAAAGGTCTTCGTTCGACGACTGCAGAACTTGGGCGCGGGAGAAAGGTGGGTTGTATGGTATGGGCTCATCGGCGCTTTCGAAAGGAATGGATTCATTGGCTTCTCCAGACATATTTCTAGGCAAATAGCGTGTTGGAGGTCTTGAACAGAATAGAAGGCAAGGGCTCATACACAGAAAAGACTTTTAGGAGTTGGCAAAGTTTCATCTTCCCAAAGTCTTAAGTAAAGCGTGTGCTACGTAAGCATTGTTGCCTAACATCAGCTGGGGCTATATGCGAGATGACGTAGTTATGCTCAGACATCTAGACTGTGCTTTATCCTCGTTGCTATCGAATCACTTCCGAGTGCCAACAAAACGTGAGCTGGGAAAAGCCAGTAACATTATTCAGTAATAACACTTGCATTGGTTCAGTCATGTATAGAAGCAAGCAGAACATCTAAAAATCATGTTGATAGTTACTTAACACATTCTAAAGTCTAAGTTTAGTGTCAACGTTTCAAGAGAGTTCAGTAGCTGCAAGGGTGTCACTCCTACGCACTTTGTCTAATGGTATACGACGATCTAGGCGAGTATTGAGATGACAAGTTGATTAGATATTAAGCTACGAAATGTAATTGTTAGATGAACGTAAAAAATTCGCGTTTCGACTTCAACTGTAGCCCAAAGGGGCAACTTGTTCGCATCATAGACCTAAACTCATAGAGTCGTGGGTGAAAACATTCTCAAACACGAGGCGTTAACTTCAGTGCGCGACTCCAGCAACTAGGCTGCGAAATAGCAAATTCAACGTCTGAATCAACTTTAAATTGTCTGCTGACTTCGACGCTTACTCAGAAGGTATCAAATTGGCTTCGATAGGGTCACTATGGGGTGTTGCGGCCTGTGACTCGGGAATGGCAATAGTAGGAGCAGAATCGGAGGAGATACCAGGCTTTGTACTATCCTTAGTCTCCGGTTCCTTATCGCTGGGTCCAGCTTCAGGCTTTGGCTTAGAAGAATCATCGATGGGCGGTGGTGTCTTCGATTTGGGCGGCGCGGAAGCAGGAGCGGCATCAGGATCATCAGGTGTTGCGATAGGCGGCACGACAGCTCCCATTGGGGACGACGAGTCTACAGTACCAGGAGCTGGAGCGGCAGCAGGCGCATGTATGACTGGGGAAGCTGGGAGCTGGCCTGGACGTGCACGAAGAGCTGCGTTGGATGCGTCGGTGGTCGCGTTCATATACATGTCGGCTATCGAATATGAGCACGATATCCTTCACAGTACACACCAGCACTCACGATCGTTCATAGTGTTGTTCCGCACAACCTTATCGTACAGTCTCGTCAAGCGAGCCACCTCACTGCGCACGCTGACGGAATCGTCGATGGCAACCTCGTCGTACCCGTGCACGCCGCTCTGGATGCCAAGCCACATGACTTCCGAGTTCTCAATCTCGTCCACGACGCGATCGAGGTCATCTCGGAACATGTGTGCTCTCATCGGCTGACCTCGCGATTTGAGATAGGCTACGACGCCTGCAATGATGGTGTTCATGGCACCGAATATGGTGATGAGGATGTGCGACGATTCGGACGCGCCGAGCGCCGTCAACGCTGCACCCAACACGACTTGCGAAAGCAGCAGCGTGTTGGATAGCGCGGCCGTGAACATGTATGTCCGATTCTGAGCATTGCGCTTGTGGACTGCGCGGCCATAGAGCGACCGCCGGGCGTAGGATTGTCGAAAGGCATCTTTGGGCAGGTTCGATGGAGGAACACCAGCCAAGAGGCAGAACTGGAGGTGGATGTCGTTGGATTTTCTGCTGGCATCTCGTGAAGAGCGCGACGAGGACCTTGGCGCCCCGAGGAGGGGCGTCTCCTCATCGTAGACCGGCATCGTGCAAGGCGATGTTGATGTTCAGGGACACACACGTGACAGTGACAGTGCTCTGAATCCTGCGATCGCCAAGAACGCTTATTGATCCTCATCACACATCCATCTCTACTGCCCGAACTAGAAGATACCCGCTGTCTAGGCCCTGATCTAACGCACATCCTTTGTTTGGATATTTGTAAGTTGTCCGTCAGCGTTCTCTGTGTCCTTTGGTGCTCAAGACTCAGGCACGATCGATCTGCAGCCCCGATCTGCGCAGAAGAGAAGAAAACGCTCTGGAACCCATCACAGTATCCTGGCATTTCAGGTCTTGGCGGATCGCATCTCAGATGCGAATGCGATGCACGACCACCTAATACAGTGCAAAAGTCCGCAGAGAAACGCTAGATGCGGAGCGGGGAAGGGGTAGCGATGCCCCCAAGTTTTAGAATGATTCATGTTCTCATGGCGGCCTAACTACACGGCTCGGGTTCAGCGCGCCGACCCTCACCACACTTAATAGGCCCGAAATGCTGCTTTTCGGTCGTACGATTGGCTTCAAATCTGGAATGTGTTTGGACGGATGAAATGAATCCGACTCCTTTGTTGCCAGAATAACAGGATACGGCGCCTGTCCCGTCGCCACCAGTTCTCATAACCGTAGATGGCGGCCGGCATCTCAGGCGACCATTTGCAACTTAAGCGAGGACGACATATTACTCTGCGTTCCCTCATACATGATCCGCTGGAGATCTAATCACATCACGCTCATCACACTTTACGACGATTCATCAGCATGGGTTCGCACGACACAAAGGTCGGCGCAATGCCCCCTCCACCGGGGGTTACACCGAATTTCGACAACCCCGAGTCGATCGCACATCGTGTTATCATAGTTTCTGTGCTCGGTGCTGCAATCACGATTCCCATCTGCTTGATACGGTTGTATACGAAACGCTACATCCTCCGGAACGTTGGATGGGATGACTGTAAGTACCAAAGTTCAAGCGATGCTCAGTCCATACTAAGAACACCTACAGATTCGATCGTGGTTGCAACAGTACGCAATTTGAATACGCCTCAATCAAGGCAGTTACTAACGATGTGCTAGATTCTCGCTTTGGGCTTTTCCATCTACGTTAGCTACCGTAAGTGCAAACGATGGCTGTGTGCCTGAAAGTAACTAACTGGGACCAGAAACGACCAATGGATTGGGTTACCACATCTGGGAAGTCACCGCAGAACAGTTTTACACGTTGATGAAGGTATTTCAACCCTTCACACCCAGATTGGCAAATATGTACTGACCACCTTAAGATCGGTGACATTGCGGGTCCGATCCTCTACAACCTTGCTACGTTGTTCACAAAAGTTTCATTGGGTGCATTTTATTTACGAATCTCGCCTTTTGAGCGAAACTTCCGCATGGCTGTCTATGCTGTTGTGTTCGTCTCGATTGTAAACAGCTTACTGTCGGCGTTTGGCTTCGTTTGGGTATGCCAACCCATTGCGAAGTACTGGGATTTCACCATCACCACTGGAACATGCATCAACCTCAATGCATACTTCCTTTCGTCTGCTTGCATCAATGCAGCTACCGACCTGGCCCTCCTCGTTCTCCCGATCTTCATCATGCACAAGCTTCAACTCGCTTTGCACCGGAAGATTGGCGCGGCATTACTCCTCATGACAGGTTCTTTGTAAGTCATAACAATGACTCTACGGGCAATTCGTATGCTAACCAGCCTCAGTGTTTGCGTAGTGAGTCTGATCCGAGTCGCACAAGTTGTCAAAGGAATGCACCTCATCCCGACGGATGGCACTTGGGGGATGGTAATCAACTTCATATGGATGTACGTTACTACCCATTTCAACGCCCTCGTTCTCTTTACTAACCACCACAGGTTAACGGAGATGTGGCTCGGCATCATTTGCGCCTGCCTGCCAATCCTTTATACCTTTGTCCGCACACACGTTCGAGCGAAGCGCGGATCTGGCGATAAAGTAGCGTATCCCGCTGTGAGAGACCCGAACAGTGGACAGATCGGTTACAAGGCGCCTGCACAAGCACCAGATTCCGGCTACCACTCCGGGCATATGTCGAACTTCAGCTTGGATCAGTTGGATGCGGAGAGACGTGGTCATTACGCTGATCATGAACATGGTGTTCGGCCGGCGACATCGGACAAAAGCCTTTTGATCACTACTTCGAGGTGCAGCGACTAGGTGAAGGTAGTTTGTTGTTAGCTGGTACTAAGTACATGTATGATGGCAATTAGGAAGTACGATGACGTCTGGGTTATGAAGTGAAGGATGGAGTTGTTGAGGGCATTAAGCGTCTGCATTAAAGGAGTCTCCGCATCTAAGGGTCTAAAATCGAGCGAACGGTTCAGTCTTCACGAGCCACACATGTACTATCACGTTTCGCGTTGCGAAAAGTAATTATTAGACACTACTCTGATTACTATTACTAGTTCAACCTTCACTTCCCCTTCAAGATATCTTCTGCAATCTTCTCTGCTAACATATACACAGAGCTCGTGGGGTGTCCCGGCAAACTAAATGGAATAATCGAGTTGTCCACAACTCTGAGTCTCTTGACACCAAACACCCTCGCCTTCGAGTCCACCACAGCGCCCGCCTCTCCAGCCTTTCCCATCGCACAAGTCGAACTAGCATGCCAGATGGGCGAGGCCGATGATCGAATGTACTCCAGAATCTGCGCATCCGTAGTGACAGCGTCACCGGGCGTGATTTCGGGTCCAACAACGATGCCAGCAATGGCAGTGCTGTTCCATGCATCACGCACGCGCTTGAATGCTGCGACTAGAACCTCTCCGTCTGCAGGATCGGTGAGCCACCCCAGATTGATGACCGGTGCATCGGCAATGGACGCGCTACGGATTGTCACGTTGCCTCTGGATGTGGGCGTGAGCAACGTAGCGCTGATAGCACCGACAGTTGTCAGGTTGAGGAAGCCACCGGGGAAGCCAGACGCGATGTACTCGATCTCGGGCCAGTCAGACGGGAAGTTTGAGAGGAGTTCGGACGTGCGGGGCGAGAAGGCTGCACGGCTTTGCGCAGGCAGTTTTTCGAAGGAGAGGTAGCCACCGGCGGAACTGTATGGGCCCGCGGCGTCGGAGAGGTACTGCTGTACGGCAAAGGCTTGCTGCGCGGGGGTCGCAAGATAGGTACCTGTGTTGGGTACGCTGACGCCACGAAGGACATTGAAGAAGATCTGGTCCCAGAGGTTTTGGCCCACGCCCGAGAGATCGGAGACCACGTCGATGGAGTAAGAGCGGAGAGTTGACGCGGGTCCGATACCTACTCGAATCAGTATGTGAGGTCTGGTTTATTCAGCACAGAGTACATACCTGAGAGCTGCAGAATCTGCGGGGAGTGGAACACGCCCGCCGAGAGGATGACTTCCTTCTTTGCTGAGATAACAAAATCCAGTCCTCCAAATGATACAGCTACGCCTGTCGCCCTCTTCTTTTTGTCGAATATGATCTTAGAAGCTTGCGAACGCAGATACACGGCGATGCGCGCCCGCTTGTTCTGCAATGCAGACTGCAAATAGCTGGTCTTCGAACTACTCCTCGTCGCATCTTTAGGGTCAATCGTAGTGGGGACCCAAGCTCCGCCATCCACTTTGCCGCTGCTGAGTCCGTTCGGGCTTAGGGTCATTCCAACCGCTTGCAAAGCACGAGCGAACCAACTCTGCGCAGGATCAACCCAATTTGCCCATGAAATCTGCACGGGACCATTGAGCGAGTTGTCGAATGCCTTTGGATCGTACAGTACTGTGGCATTGGGCGCATTCCTTTTCTTGAGATTGGGAGGAGTGAGGGTAGCAGTGCGTTTGAAGTAGGGGAGGATGCGGTCGAAGGTGAAGCTCTGGTCGCCTACTAGATCTGCCCAACGTTGGTAAGACCCAACAGTTCCGCGATGATATGCCCCGGTATTGATGGCTGAGCTTCCTCCTAGCGTTTTGCCCTGCGCATAATGAATGCGACGCCCTCCAGCTGATGCCTGGGGGGTGGAAAGCAGATCCCAGTCGATCAGCGAGTTTTGCGGGTAGTCCTCTGTGATACCCAGGATCGGCATGACAAGGCCGTAGTAGGGGATGACGGATTGGTTCCCATTGTCCACCTCGTACAGGCCGCCAGCCTCGATGACAGCGACTGAAGCATAGGCTGAGAGTCGGGAAGCTATGGCGAGTCCAGCGGTGCCACCACCAATGACTGAAGAAAGTTAGTCTGGATATTGGATGCATGAGTTCGAACGGTAGAAAGGTAAAATATAACTAAAGATCGAATGTTGTTTGAAGCAACACTGGTATCTCAGTATCGTGTGGAGGCTACATACCGACATAGTCGTAGGCCGCATTTCCTGGTATAGCTGTACGAAGCTGCTCTTGCGCAGAGCTACTGGCGACGACTGCGCACAACGCTACAGCGACTTTCGAGGCGTAATGCACCATTTCTGATTCGACCTGAAGGATGGGAGATCTGTCCAACCAAGTGAGTTCAGAATGTATGCACGAGAGGATCTACGCAACCGACAGATATCACGGAGAACCTTCGACCAGGAACAAAGTTAATATAGAAACGAACCACATTCTCGGGAGCATTATTTCGACCGGAGACTTCTTGCACATCGTCGAGACCCTGCTTCTAACCCGTTCAGGTACCCAGACCGACCTGCTTTTCGGACTCGCATTTTGCAGAATCGGCTGTTGCTCGCGGGGTGAGAGCCAATCAGTCACGGATGATGCTGCAGGTGCATGCGCCGCAGACCGTGCGGGTATCGCTGTTTAACCTCACAAAAGGCGGCATTTCCGACCCTAGACTAAGACCTGGGATGTTAGGTGCATGTATGCAGCCCCAATGTCCGGGAGCGGTGGAGACGGCCCGAATGAGCTGCAGCACCGACTCATGATCGACTGGGGTAATGTGTTGGCCCCGCGCATGGCCCTACCATCATGTCGTTTGAACACACGAGTTTCACAGACTCAATCATGAGATTTGGCAACTACCATATCTACTTTGCCTGCAGAATATTTCTTTGCCCCAGACTGAATAATTTGATAGACAAGAAACCTTCACACCATTGGCGGACCTTCACGTGTGAACACTCGATGATACTCCGCCTGATCCTATCGTTCATTTGCCATACAAACCCATTAAAGTTTGGAAATACGGGATTACGTTGCGACGGAAACAGATTTCTTGATTGATTGGACAACCGATTGTGGATACTTGAGTGGCTGAGGGATTCATAGTATCCACGTGTTTTCACCTTTCCACCCTTACCATGGAAGTCTGACGCTCTGTACGACGTGACAAGACCTAGTCAACCTCGCAATTCTCGTTGCCTCTGGGTGCAGTTTTACATGCGCTAGCAACATTGAACAGTGAAACTCCACCTCGGCCAAAGGAATACTTGGAAGGCATGAAAACCGCCGATAATGCAAGAGATGGTACATAGATACAGATCCAAAAGGTGTCCTCTAACAATCCACGCGGGGACGCACACGACGTGGAGCGAAAGCAGTGAACAATGAAGATTCACATGTGGACGATGCGCCAATCTTTCATCGAGATGCCGTATCTCATTTTACCTGAGGATAGTGCGGAGAATTTTATATCGCTAATATTGTAAATCGGCAGAAGTGTTCCAGCCGGTTGTATCTATTTTGCAGATTATTGCTACTAGGAGCCCAGCTCCGCATACAGGTACCAAGTCAGTATTCTGATGGCTCACGAGTCATAATAGAGTATCTCATTGGGCTTTAACTCCGCTTATAGTCACACGATCAACCAGTACTGACTACACTCGCACCGCCAAAGCCCCTGAGACCAAGACACATCGGGGGCGAAGGCGAAGGTATGAGCGAAGTTCTAAGTAGGAAGGTAATTATTGAACCGACTGCGTTTTGTCTCGGCATGACAAACAACCACCTAGATTCGTTCGGCACAGGAAGCGCCTTGTAAAATCCAAGTCGTCCCTCTCCCTCTTTTTTGAGCCTCACCTTTCTCCTCTGAAAGCTAACGGGATGACGCTGAAGAAGCCTCGGCTTACCCGCGACGAGCTAGTCGCCATCATCAGCGACTTCTACACCTTCTTGACAAAGTTTACATTCCCTTCTCATCGCTAAAGCACCCGCCTCAAGAAGGATGGTCCAACATCATCCTAGATACCACAGAAGATATCGACAAATCGCCCATCATGATCAATCTTATCAAACTCCTTCCCTATATCGAGGAGGCCGAGTCGCACTAAGGGATCACCAATATCAACTATCAATGCGACATCATAGACTACTCTGCTTATCTTCGCGATGGTTTCGTAAGCAGACATGATCTTGACAGGAGATTGGGCTGAGACGGGCTACCAATCAGATGGAGAGGGTCAAAGAGGATTATCGAGAACGATGTGGTTACGATGAGAATGACGGACCCAAAGACGTAGAAAATAGAGAATAGCACGACGATTGCGAGAGTCAAGATGGGAGTGATCAAAATGGCGATATTGATTACTAGGAGGACTAGTAGGGCAGAAACGATGCAGATAACATCAAACTCTCAGATACGATTGTACTAGCCTCGAACTATATGGGCAATGGCTGCAGGACTGTGCTTGATGTATTCAAAGGCGTGATACACAAAGATATAATAGGGTGGCATCAACTATACGGTGTAGAGATGAGGAGTTTTTTCGACGACCTAAGGGATATATTTGAAAGGGTGGAAATGGTCACCATTCGTGGCGAGATGTTCAAGAGAAGAATCATGCTCCAACAGAGTCGTTTCCATATTTAGAAGATGAGCAGTGTCTAGGTAGTACGCTATCTGTCAATGACTATATCTCCACATCCGAAGGAGTAACCCTCCCTTTGGGTTCTTCAAACGCCCTTGGAGTCCCAGTATCTATTCTCTCCATTGATTTATACCAATGGGCTTCCAAGACAGCAGATGGAGGATTAAAATTAAAGCCCAAATATTCCGACGTTTCTGAACTCAAACCTCACACATATCCCTTCTTCTAGACCCAAGTCGATCGACGAAGGGGCTAGGATCAGCAAGATCAGCAAGATCATCGGCCCTTATGATGAGTTGAGCCTTGATCTTCTCAGATCCTAAGTCTTTTGAGTCATGCAACTCGAGTAGACAGTTGGTCCTCAATTGTTTGACCTCCTATCTTGCGATGACACAGGAATCGATTACCTGATCATGTATAAGCAGGTTCAAACTAATCCAGCCATCCATACAGTGAGATGGTCCCGAACGTGTCGACTCGCCCAATGCGCAATTGTATGTTCGATGGACCTTCTGATTGCCCGTTCTGTGAATCAATCCGATACGCTAGGGATCGTGCTCTGTTGGCCTTTTCCGGTGTGTCCTGTTTGGGGATGATCGCCTTGTGCATCAGACTATCACCGAGATCTCCGCCCCAGTCCCAAACCAAGGTCTCATGCAGTTATATCCAGTCGCACGCGACTTCATCCGTCCAGGTCAGGCCTCCAGGTACAGGCCACGCGCCAACGGTGTTCCCAGAACGGTCCGGACGTAATGATATAATAGCAACATTTTCACTGGTCCAACTTTTGCTATCGACAACTATTGGCCTATTCTCAGCACTGTCAACGTTGAGAGATCTTATTGATCCTTGACGTTCAACATACTTATATACTCGACAATCTCACGCATTCTGTGAGTTTGTGATTGCTGGACACGGTTTATGAACATTCTAGCTCACAATTTGAAAACAGTCGCGCCGCTCAAACCCAGACGACCCGAGAAAACGACGACATTAGGCAACGCTCCGATTACCATGTATGAGAGATCGATGGTACACGCAGTGAGCTGATTGCTCTGGGTCCGTTGGAGAATTGTCTCCAAATCAAGGCTGCGCCTAGATGATTCTGTGACTACGAGAGAAGCTATAAAAACTGACAGCGGGGCAACACTTTCATAGGTATCAGAGAAAACTGACAAATACCATGTGAAGGCCAGGCTATCAAAGTCAACTTCCATGAAGCGAACCACAGGAGCATGACAAACCGTATGCAAGAAATTATCAAAAAGCACAACACAAAACCACAGTCAGTTAGGCATGAACACTAATATACTATTGTGGATTTTGATCACATCATTCTGTTGTTACCTTCGTAATGTGCACCAGCACGATCAAATATCACCGCGTATCTGTGTTAGCTATCGACGCATCGTTCACGTGCCCCAGTGGTGCAATCTAAGGCGCAAGCATGAGAACGTCAATGTCATTATCTCATATACTCTGAAGTTCACAAGTACTCTCGCAAAATGACATCAAATGGCCACATTGGCGCAGCTAAAAGCGGGGTTGACACCGCCCGAGTAATCATCCATGATCGCCTTCACAGCCGCGTATAGTCCAGGTCCAAGCAGGAAAAGACCACACATCATAACAAAAATGTGTGTGACTGTCTTGACGCTCCTGAAAAGGCCGCTGAACAAGTGAGTCTTGTGGAGCTGCCAGTATGCCACGGCAAAGAAGATGAAGCCAAAGAACGAATCGAACGCTGCGCCTAGCAGCGAAAGGAAGTCGCCCATGGAGGGAATGACTTCGGCAAAGATGAACCCAATGAACCAGATGAATGTCATGACGATAATCCAGACACCCCATCCAAGGACGGTGTTGCTGTGTGCGTGGCGGCTCTTGCCCATAATGCGTCCATACACGAACTTCGCGCTAACGTTGGCGTAGATGACGCCGATGATGACCGTCGGAACAATAACGAAGGCGAAGGACGCTTTCTTGTGCACAGTGCTGGCAAGACTACCAAAGGCCGGCGCAGTCGCGTACTGTCCAAGGTACCTGAAACCAATCGCGGGTGGGACGATGAAAAGGAAGGCCGAGATACCAGTCAAAACTGCAAGGGCCTTGGGGAAGTCCTGTGGCTTCTCCATTTCGGAGATGAAGGTCGGGAAGAGAATCTGGGGGACCCAAAGGAAGGTGATGTTCAGCACGGCGTTCATGGCAGCAACCCAAGTAGTGCCCTCAAGTGGGAAGGCATAGGTCTTGACAGGTCCAGCCGCTGGGTAGACGCCGTTGTAACCGTACAGTGGATGATCCTCGGTACCAGCGAAGATGAGAAAGAGAAGGATCGCGATGGCCATGCATGCCGCGGAGAACATCGACATGAAGGAAACGTGGTTGAGCGTTCTTGGTAGCGACATGACGATGCCCATCAAGGTGACGATGACCGAGAAGATCACGGTGCATAGTGAGTGGTCGGAAAGCGTGTTGAGAACTTTGGCGCCAGTCAATACGTGGAAGCCGATCAGCATGATGTTGTTCAAAAGCAACATGATAGCAGTGAACTCGTATGCGATTCTGCTCTTGCCAAAAGCGTAGTAGCCGAAGTCGCAGATATCTTTAATCTGAGGATGCCTCATGATGAATCTATGCATCGTCATCGAGGTGATGTAGAAGAGCACACCAGCCACGACCATGGTGATTATTCCTGGAACCCATCCAAGTACGCTAGAGGTTGTCAGCCCGTGACTTGGAATATGAAAGACGCAAGAATACATACGAGAGCGACCAAGACTGGGCCATGATGGCAAGGCATATTTGATCACCAGCGAGCAACCAAGCAGCTCTTTGCCACGACATGGTACGAAGCTTAATATCATGGCCATTATCTTCAGCTATCAAAGCGTTGATAGCGTAGGTCGCGCTGTCGCTGTCTGAGTCTTGAGCCTCGAAGTCGTTGGATAGTGAACGCTTCTTATCGGCATGGGTGTAGTCCGCCATGGTGGGTGGTTTGTCGTGGAATGCTGAGCACGGGGATTGGGATGCGCGTGGAGTCGTGCTGCCGGAGCGGACAAGGGTCGTTTATGTATGCACAGTGTTCGGACAATCTCATCCGCTCGTGAGTTTTGTTTTTGGAATCTTTCAGTACGGGCTGGAAGATGGCGTGCTTATAGGGCCGGTCTCGCCGAACGCCTGGAACTACACCCTGGATGGATGTTGTCGCATGCCGGATGAATTATTGGCTGTTCTCTCCGATAACAACCATCGCATAGCTTGAATAGTGTTAGGTGCGGTGCTTGTCAGCCGCCAAGCGAGTCTTGTTAACCTGAAGCAGCCTGGGCATCTTATCTCGGGACAGCTGACAGCTGTGCAATCGCGTCGTGTTGATTCGTCCACAAAATGGTGGCTGTTCTGCGATTGTACAACTGCAGGCAGAACAAGCGAAGGACTAATATTTTGTAAAAGACGACTGTCATGAAAGGCGTCCAAAGTCACGGCTGGGTAAAATTTTGAGGATGTCGCAATTCCTAGACTACATCTCGAATCAAGCTAGCCACGATCGCCGAAGAAAAACAAGAATTTTGCTCTCAATAGATGCTAAACATCGAACAGCCCTAAAATACTGGCTAGACATCATTTCCTCCACGGAGCTTCTGGGCTAGATCCTCTGCATATGTGCGATTCCGCCAATTCTTTTATCGGACCACAAGATGCAATGGCTTGAACCCCGGGGCGGAGAGGTGATGTCACATCTGTTTACCGTAGTAGCGAGGTGGCGCATGGCGTGCAAGACAGGAACTGTGTTCTCCAGGAGCACCGCTTCATGGTACTGATAAGCCTAACAGAACTGCCAAACCGTCCATAGTCGTACTTGGCATTGGATCGGCCTGAATGAGACATCCTTGTGATGACGCGTGCGCTCTCGCGAGGCGAAAAAAACCGATGCAGGATCAAGGTCTAAACAAGCAACACTACACTGCCTCTAGGTCGCAACGATTTAAGCAAGCCGCACCAAAACTAGAACAATCTATCAGACATCTTGCCCTTTCCAAAAAAAATCTAAATTCTTGTTGTTCTATTGATTTGGCATGATGTTGGTCGCATCATCACGCTTCTTCTGGCTTTCATCGCGACGCTAAAATACGTGCGCTCTAGAGGCAGTTCGATGACGCTAAGTCCAGGACTACTAAGGCATAGGGATCTTGGTATGATGCTACTTAACTATGCTCTACCGCCTCAACACGACGACCCGCGCCACCGACTAGACTCTTCTTACGACTCGCACCCTTCTCAACATCTGCTTTGGATTCGGATGTACTTCCCCATTCAACACCCTGCTCTCGCAGTCTGGCAAAGTTTTTCTCCGCTTCCCAATTCCAGATGCTGTCTGAGGCAAAGAGTAGATCGATCTCCTCCAGCGTGCGCTGGTTGGTCTCGGGGTATAGTGCCCAGACCATAGGGATAGTGAGCGCGTTGCAGGCAGCAAAGATGTAGAGAGTGTTTCCACCGATCTTCTCGAACATGATCGGACAGAGAAGAGTGAGCCAGCCATTGCCGATGGACCAGCCCACTACACCCCACGCGTTGCCTTTGGCTCTGACCTCCAGGGGAAAGATTTCAGCTGGATACAACCATGGCACGGTCAACCACGTCGCTCCGAATACAAAAGTGAAGAGAAATACCATAGAGACCGCTGCGTTTCCGTAACTTGTAGCCTTGCTGGCATGACCTTCTTGAGTAGCCTGCTGACCGAGATACGAAAACCCACCTGCAAGTGCCATGGCAATGCCTTGCCCGACAGAACCCCAGTAGCAAGTCCAGCGACGGCCAATTTTATCCAGCGTAAACACGCAAATCAGGGTGGAAAACATGTAGAAGATGTTGTTGAGACCTGCGATCCACTGACGCTTTGCAGGACTCATTCCCGCAATGCCGAAGATAGTGGGAGCGTAGATAGTGACTCCAGCAATACCGACCCACTCCTGCATAATCTGAAGCCAGATGACGAGCTGGACACGTCTACCGGTATGCATCTTTCCCGAACCCAGGCCGAAGAGCATGTGAATATAGCTTTGCTTGCGGAAGTTCGTACGCTCAAGTTCGCACGAGGCCACAATCTCCTGAAACTCGATCTCTGCAAGCTCCTTTTCTGCGCCCGTATCACCACGGAGGCGCCCCAAGATGTAACGGGCCTCGTCTTCTCGACCCATCTTCACGAGCCAACGGGGCGATTCCGGAAAGAATAGGACACTGGCCATGAGACCGAGTAGCATGGGGATCTGGAACGCGACGGGGAAGCGCCAGATAAATGCCGAGGTGCCATCGCCGTAGAACGAGCATGCATACTCGAGCCAGTAGGCAATCACAACGCCGAAGATGTTGAGCGTGAATTCAATAGCAATGAACTGGCCACGCGACTTGTGCTCTGCCGTCTCGGTAGCCCAAACAGGGATGATAGAGTTCAGGATTCCGGTTCCCCAGCCGTTGATGAGACGCGCGCAGATCATCCATTCCGCGTTCATAGCCGAGCACTGCAGCGTCGCACCGACAACTCCTACTGCCGCTCCAACAAAGACTGTCTTGATGCGTCCGTAGCGGTCTCCAATTGAACCGCCAATCAGGCAGCCGACCAGTGTTCCGAGATAGTAAACAGAGACAATTCCTCCTTGGAGCAAAGTGTTGGTCACTACAACACCGCCATCAGATCCTTTGTGACCGAAACCCATACGGGTGTAGTAGTCATATGCTGTGTTGACACCGCCCATCATACCCTGATCGTAACCAAAGAAGAGGATGGAGAGCCCAGCGATGCAGTTGATCCTACATTCTCTGCGTTAGGTATTTCCATGTTGTTGTCACAAAGTCGTCTTACGCAATGAGCAAACTCCGCTTCTCGTAGCGATGAACTACATTCAGGGTGTTGATCTTCTCCATCGTTGGTTACCACGGGAAAGACGTATCTGGTCGTATGCAGGAGAGACAACAAGAAAGATAAGAGGAAGAGGGTTGCCACTTCCCCAGACTTTAAAAGAGGAGAATCACCATGTCGAGAACGCAAGTCGATCAGTTCATGCAATCGGTGTATCAACTGCCGAAGTCATGGCCTATGACGTCATCCCTCCGCTTTCATCGGATCCAGTTCAGGTGCTGATTGACATATAAATTTTTATTTCCGTTACTATATTACAAGGTTCATCAACTTGTGCAGGGTACACAGTGTACAGTAAAGTTTCCTGGGCTCTCTTGGTTGTACACATTCATATTTGCCTCGATGAGTACATTAAATGTAAGTTGAAAGCTGTGAACATTACAATAAACTCATTACTCCACGTAAAGTAGCCAAATCTCTTCTCTGAGACGTGGTCATGACATTTAGAAATGATACCATCTTCTACTCACAGACTGCGAATGTCCAAGACTTAGGATTATCGTAGGAACTGAGGCCTAAAAGTACAAAGCCTAAGAGAGTCTATCAAGTTTGTATGAACGCGCATAAGGAAAATCTGGTGATAAGACTCAAGATAAGAAACAAAATCCTATATAATGTCCTGTTCTGACTTCCAATCAAGAAGAAGGTAAATATTCTCAATGATTAAAGATTGAAGTCGAGACCATCAGTATCCACACTAAGCGAATCGTCGAAGTTGTTCCATTTCGTATGGTTTGCTGAATATTCTTCGATCATAAGGAGATAGCAATTATGAACATCATCTCCAGTGACAGAGTACTTGACGTCAGCGCTTTCCAAAACCTCAATGCCCTTGTCAAGATCCTCGACAATGAACACCTCTGCTTGTCCGCCTTCTGTACACTCATCTTGGGGTTGGAGAGTACTGTTCACAATGACGGATTTTGCCATCATCCGATTTGGCAAGGCTGTCGACCTTGAAGTAGCACTGGTCATCATCGCTCGATTTCTTGCAGTCAGCCGAACTTGACACGATGATCATACCCTCTGTCCAAGCCTCTTTGGCGAAGTCACAGGTGACGGCGGAAGAAAAGTCGATAACGAGCTGGTTGCTGGAGTACTGAGCCTTGTTGATGTAGGCTACACCTCAATACTAGTATTCATTTCATTGAAAAACAGCACGTTTAGGTGCTGTGAGCGACGCTCTATCCCGTGCTAGTGCTTTTGAAGTATTGGTCACTAAAATTACTTATGACGCGACTAGAAAGGGCATTCGAACCACTTCTTGACTTCAACTCATAAGTCTACAAAAACAACTCGTAATTTTAGAGTGCGTGTATAGTGACCGCTGGATAAACCTCCATCAACTCATCTCCGCCACATGGCTTGTACTGGAATGTACTTTCAGGTGTGTTGCAACTCCACGTGAGAGCATGGTGAAATGACATGGCTTGCTCAGGGTCAGGTTGGCAAGGCCAGCTGAACTCTAGTCGGTAGCAAAGCGTATATAGATGCTATGATCATCAAATGATAACTTGCTTAACGACACAGCAGTACTGCATTAGGTGAAGCCCAACACAAATACAAAGTATATAGTAACGGTAGCTGTACCATTTGCTCTGAAAGTGGGCTGGAACAAGAAGCTCACTTGTAACCGTGCGGCAAAGGAGTGCCCGAGAGGAAGCGATTCTGCTCCTCGCTATCCAGCACATTCCTCGAACTAATACCACATGTAAATAGTGGCAGAGTTGAGCGAGTCTAGACTCAACTCGTTAACTGTTCGAGAAATGTAGTCAACCCCGATCCCTACCACATCACCCCCGCAGCCAACATCGCGCCGACGACCCTGATCGTTGCAAACGCCCTAATACTCACGACTCCGTCCGTACTCACTCCTCCCACCCTCGTACCGGCCGTAGTTGTAACAGTGGCCGTCTTCGTAACTTCAGTAGTCTGCCTCACTCCACTCACCTTCGTATTGGCCGTCGTTGTAACAGTTGCCGTCGTGGTCGCAGTAGTCATCCTCACACAACGCCCCTTAATCTCGCAAGTCGATCCCTCATCACAGCACACATCGCCGCAGCACTCCTGATCATTCGAGCAGCAAACTTCGCCGCAACAATGCGAGTAGTCTGGGTCACAGCATTTCGTCGCACCGCAGCATGTCGTCCCGAAGTCGCAGCATCCTTCTCCTCCGCTGCAGCAGGATCGGCCGGCGGCGCAGCATCCGCTTCCGCAGCAGGTTTGGTCGGGGCCGCATGCCATACCAGGCTGGTCGGCGCAGCATGTCGAGTTTTCGTCTGGGGAAGTTAGTAATGCGATAGATGAATTTACGGGGTGTGAAGGAATGATCTACATGTGCACGTTGTGCCGCCGCATGTCTGCCTATCAAATATATCACAGCAACTTTGTTCTCCGTTGATCAGTAAGCAGTTCTGACCGACGGCGCAACAACCTGGCGCGGGTTCTCCATTACACTGGTTATCTATCAGATTGATCAAAGCTCTTGATGCCCTTATACTTACGCAGAGGTCTGGAGAACAAGCAAATCGTGTACCACCCGCGGAATAACACTCGCCGGTAGCTGAAGTAGTCAGTCATAATACCACAACAGAGTCAATTCTGCCTACTTTGCCTTTCGAAAAGCCCAAGAATATCTCGCACGTTTGCAGAAACGCTATAGTTGAACACAGGCATCTCCAGGCTTTCTGCCGGCAATTCAACATCGAGGAGATCCCATTCAATCTTATCCGCCAATGTCGTCGCACAAAGCAGCGCGGTGAGTGTTTGAAAGCGCATATTGGAAAAGTCGTGTAACGCTCCAGAAGGCTGGCACAACTGCCGAGACAGGACAGATTTATACATCCTCAAGGCTCCCATATCGTGTGTGTGGTAGGTATTGCATGCCAGTTTTTTCAGCTCTCGCTTCGTGGTCTTGGAAAGGCGTATGAACAAGAACATGGTTGGACGCCAGATGCAGAATGTTGTGTTCGATGCGTGATGATTGGTGTGGCGTTGCGCACCCAAGCCTCCAGCTGGTCACGGGTGAGTGATGTTACTTCCGGAAATGGATTCTGGGCCAACTGTAGTGGTCCTCAATCAGGATGCTCTACAGGCATGACATGTACGCTACAACTGAAAAGGAAGAATAGATGTAGATGAAACTGAGAAATTACATACTACTATGACGGCATTTATCTGGACACAGCAAAGTCACCATCCGGAGCCGTGATCCTTTTCTCATGGATATGTGATCGCATTTCGTTGTCGTTCTGTGTCGAAAGGGTTGTGATGCGAAAGACCCTCTCTAAGCGTCGCACCACGTGATTCAACCGTCTCGACCGTTGAGCTAAACCGACGGTCTGACAACCGTTCTAACGGCTTTCAAAATCGTCGATCCTCATTCGCTCCACGCCAACCTACTCCATCCCCGCGGCCCAAACTCTACCCATTCTGTGAATGCCTCGCATCCAACTTCTCAGCCGTCTCTTTAACCACCTTCTTCGCAAACGTCTTGGCCGTCTTCAACCCACTAACAAACGACGGCTCTTTCTTGTCGACTACCTGCGGCGGATTTGGATCCGTCACGTAATGCCGCGGTTCTCTCATCCCAGGTTCCACATTTGAACGACTCCGAGGTCTTGTCGCACCATAATTCGATTGCTGGAGAGTCGGAGCACTCCGCCTAGGATCCGCGTACTGCACGGGCGCCTGCGATCCAGGGACCGGTTTCCGGGGTAGTCGGGCGTTGGAAGGCGCGGTTGTACCCGCTTGAGTCTGCACGCGGTAGCCACCTGAAGAAGCGGGATACGACTCGGATGCTGCCCTAGCACGCTGCTCACGTGGGCGATACGTTTCTTCTCTCCTGGGTTGATCTGTATTAACAGGGCGTCGTCCAGTCCGCGAGCGGTCCCAACCCAGTCTCTCCTCCGCGGCTGCGGCTTCAAATGCTTGGTTTGTCAATGCTTTTGCGTTTATGATCTCATGCTGTGATGGCGCTACTGAGGTCTCGCCGTTGGGCCAGGAAGTGTAGCCTGCTGGGATGAAGCGGACTTCTGGTGCGGCGTTGGAAAAGGCAACGGAGCGCCGTGCCTTGTGACGCGGAGACATCATCGAGCGCAATGCGTGGGGCATGTTCATGTTCATTTTGAGATTGTAACACGTGGTGTGGATGTTGGTAGATGAATGATGTGGCTCAGTTTGGTCTAGAAAAACAAGTTTGTCTTGCGATTCGAGGTCGGTTGATTCTCGGTCAGACTAGGGGGAATGACGAACTAGTGATACGTGATACAAAACATGAAAGGGCATTGAATTATATGTGTATTGTACTGTGATACAATGTCTTATTTTAGAGTGTAGTTTGTTCACAATCCTTATTCTCGGGAGATCTGATGCAGGGATCAACGTCAGCACTATGAGAATCACAAATCGAGCCATGTCTACGTCACTTCGTCCACATGTATCAATACAAGTCAACCCGAATGTATGGTTTTACTAACCACCAACATCGCACTCACAAGCATTATACAAGCCAAGAAATCAAGATCAAATTCCAAAAACACACTCCATTCTACAAACTACAAGAACAAAACTAAACATAACAACCCCCACCAAAGCCCAAACATCCTAGAACCCATCACTGCAGTCCCATCTTCCCAATCAACGCCGCAATTTTCCCACCCACAGGCTTCTTCACACCCACAGTCAACGTAGGCGTAGACATAGCCGAGCAGAAAGCCACAGTAGGAGGAAGCGTGGGCGTGCAGTCCACAGCTAGATGAGTAGGGGAAGGTGGTGGAGATGCAGAATCGCTCGTAGACCAGGATGGGACTGAGAGTAGGGAAGACGTGGGTGGCGGCGAGAAAGGGGTGGTGTCTTCGTATTTGGTCTGCACTGTGGGTGGGGTGTCTTGGATTTGGATTGCGATGAGTTCTATGCAGAGTGGTGAGGGAGGGGTTAGAGGGAGAGGTGGAGCGGGGAAGGGCGTGTCCCATTCTTCATCTGCATTGCTGTGCGTGTACACGTCTCCGTTTTCATCCTCGTAGTCCGGGATATGTGGTTCTGCTTCTGCTTCCGCCTCCATAGGGGTGTCTTGAACGGGAATCGGGCGGGTGTCTACGTCTACATCCCTATCCGCCTTCTCAACTACTGGACTCGCAGGGAGGGTAGGAACGGGGCTGTCTGGGATGGGGACCAGACTCGCCTCCTCTTCCACAAACCACTCTGCATTCCCCTCGATCTCGACCTCAAAAGGCGGGTAGATGCATTCTGGGATTGGTGACATCGTATCCTACCTTATATTTTCTCTTCCAGTTCCAGTTCTGGTAGCTTTTCGAATAGACGAATAATGAATTTGATGAATAGAACAGTGTTGGTGTGTTGCTTGATACTGAGGCTGATGAGAAGGGAAGAGATGAACGGTAGAGAAAGTCGGCGGAAGAAATATACGTCTTGCACGGTTCTCACGTTGTGTGGCAAGAATGCCTGTGTGAGACATAGATGGATCATAACATCGATTTCAGTTTCATTTCATTTCATTCCACACACACACACAATGCGATGCAATGCAAACACGACACCCTCCAAAAAGGCTCCGACCAAAACATACGATTCCACACCAAGCCAAGCCAAACCAAGCCATAAAGGCACCTCTACAAACGCCATTCCCCTCTCCCATCCACAATATATGCACACGCCCATCTAAAACCCCACAGCGAGCATAAGCCCATACCCCACCGTAACAATAACCACAAACGTGATCAAACTAGCCGGCACACCACGAGTAAGGAAGTGCTTAACATCCAGATACCGTTGACCCGTGCGAGAATCTTCCATCATAATAGCCGCTGGCACAACGTTAGCTGAATTCCACTGCGAAACCGGGGAAGAGAGGGGGGGGAACGTACTCATATTCGGGAACCCGCTGGTGGGCAGTCCCATCGCGCCGCTGGCCATGAGCACAGCGCCCATGACGAGCAGATTGGGGTGGGGCTCTGGCATTGTCTGGCCGACCTGCTGGACGAGCGGGAGGACGATGAGCGCGGCGACGGTGTGGCTGATGAATGTTGCGACGACTAGGATGAGTGCGGCGAAAACAACGAGGACGCTGTAGAGACTCATGCCCTCGACGCTGCTGGTGATGGATTCGGCGATGGTGTGCAGCAAGCCGGATGAATTGACGGATTTGCCGAGCGCTAAACCGCCCGCGGCGAGGATGATGATGGTCCAGAGGAAGTTGTTGAAGTCTTCTTTTGTGAGGATGCCTGTGCCGAAGAAGAGGACGAGGGGGATGATGGCTACGACGCCCATGTCGCCGAAGACGTGCTCGAGCTGGTGGGACACGCACCAGAGGACGATGGTGACGAGGGTGACGATGCTGATGAACCATTGCACGCCGGTGAACTTGTCCTTGAGCGGGCGGATGGGCACGATGTGCGTGCCGCGGCCGGGCTTGAAGGTCACGAGGAGGAGCACCCAGATTAGCAGGATGGAGATGATGCATACGGGGAGCGCGACGAAGAACCACACGCCCCAGGAAGGCTCGGGGTTCATATTCTGCAGGGCGATTAGATTTTGGGGAGACGCGATGGGTGATGCGGCGCCGCCGATGTTAGAGGAGAGTGCGATGCCGAGGAGTAGGGCTTTGGTCATGTCGGAGTCTGCGGGCAGGTTGCGGAGGATGGGCTGGGTTGTTAGCATAAACACGTGAAAGTTTGTAAGGAAAAACGCACCTGGATAATGGAGAAGCACAACACCGGCGCAGCCACGTTACTAATCCACATACTCGCGAACATGGCGACGAACATGTTGGTCAGAAGGACGGTCCTAGGCTTCGTGCCGGCCTTACTAAGGACGAACGTAGCCATCATCTTCGCAATGTTATACTTGGACAAAGCGGCGGCGATAGTGAAACCACCCAGAAGAAGCATGATGACGGGCGTCCACATGGCCGCAAAGACGTAGCTAGCAGCCTGCTTCGAGTCCAGTCGACGATGTGGTTCTACGTCGCTGCGCACGACGGCAAGCGTTACGGCCAGGAATGGCACAAGCAGTGATGTGACGAAGAGTGGGATAGCCTACAGACATTAGCACCATCAAACCTCGTCGTTGATCCATACACACCTCAGTAGCCCACAGCAGACTGACAAAGATGACCATCGCCAAGCAATTCTGCTGCTCGGGTTTCTCCATAATGGGCACCACAAGAAGCACGACGAAAACAGCTATGCACGCAACCAGCATCCAAAAGGTCCTGCTGAGCAGCCACGTCGGGCACCTGTACCTCCCAATCGGCGTGACGACTTCCTTGCCCTCCGGCTCCAGATCGTCTCCCTGGCGACGGACCTTCCCATGCGTCTCTCCCAGCAGCGTCTGCGTGATGCCAATATTAGCCGCCTGGGCCTTGCGCTCGATCCCGATCATCTCGCGCCAGACGGTGTTCCGCTCCCACACAACATGCTCACGGAGATGCAATCTCAGCTCGCGCTTGGCCTCCGTGACATCGCCCTTTGTGCAGATCTTGGCATACGCAGTCTCCATGCGCATCAAATGCTCGGTCAGGCGGTCCATGGTGCTCTGCTGGAAGGGATAGGCGGGGTAGACGTATTTGTTGAGGTACTGGCTCTTGAGCTTGCGGTCGAGGATCTTGTCGAACTTCTTCAGCACCTTCTCGAAGCCCGTCTTGTTGAGCTGGATGAAGGAGCGCAGCTCGCACAGCAGCACGTAAAGGCTGACGGTGCGTTTCTTCAGCGACACGCCCTCGTCGTACAGGGCGGAGAAGGCCATGTCGGTGTAGTCGTCAAAGGCGACGCTCGTCTTGCGCCGCGACGAGGCAAAGTCGTTGGAGGCGCCCATATCCTCGTCCGTCGCGCGTCGTCGCCGGCGGCCATCGGGGCTCTTCTTGCGCAGTCGCGAGCTCTCGTTCGCGTCGTCGTCCGAGTCATCGTCGTCCAGGTCGTGACCGTCGCCGGTCGACTGCCTGCTCGTGGCGCTCTGTGTCCGCGGCCGGTGGAAGCCGATCTGCTTGAAGACGCTACCGCTGCGCAGCTTGTGTCCCGGCGGCGCGTTCTCCCGCTCCTGCTCGTACCCGTCCTGGCCCTCTTCGTATGCGTCTTCGTCTCGGATCAGGCTGTCGAGGTCGGCGTAGATCTCGCGCTCCTTGAGCTGGTAGAAGGACGTGACCTTTTCCAGCTCGGCGTCAAGGACGTTGGTGAAGACCTGGTCGGGGTTGTCGACGGCGCCATTGAGCAGCGGCGACGACTCGGCGTCGGTGTGTGTCTGCGTGTTCTTCTGGTTGATCTGCGTCTCGAGGCTGTAGATTCTGCGCGGCGGGATGTGTGTCAGCTTTGGCGGTCAATCATATATAGGTATAGATGTATATATGTCTACACGTACTGCTTCTTGAGGTTGCTGTAGGCGACGTAGTGGTTGCTCCAGTCGGGCACGGCATTGAACTGCAAGCTGTGCGAAAACTTCATCTCGTCGGCCTCGCGAAGCTGCTCGAGCTTCTCCCGTCTCTTGCGCGCCTGCCTGCTCTCCTGCGCGCCTGTCTGTGTTGCGTGCGACGGCTTGTCTAGGTTCTGGAGCTCGAAGGCCTGGTCCGTTCCCGCGTCACGAAATGGATCAAAAGTGTCCAGAATGAACGATGAATGAGAGACGATGCAGATGGGGAGACAATGCGATCTTTGTCAAGGCGGTCAGGTGAAATGGCTACGCTAACCTGACGGCGGACAAGACTCGAAGAATGTGGCTTCGGCTTCTCTTTTTGGTCACAACCCTAGCATATCGTCTGAGATGATGCGATCTCCGAGCCAAGCAACCGGGCGCACATGGCTTGATGGTTGGTTGATCTTGATTCTTCAGCCTTCAAACTCGCACACCCTTTCCCGCGAGACCAAGCTTTGCTAGTTGAGATACTAGGACACCACACTCATCGTGAAGGCTGCCAGACGATGCCCATGTGACATATTCTGTCTCCATCGCAACATGTAACCACTTGGCGGGGACCCACCTGGAATCGTCATGTTTCTTGGCCGAGCAGCCTCGTTTTGCACGTCGGGCCCGGCGACTATTCGCACCGATGCGCAACAGTCGTTGGCTGGAGCACGCGTCCGACCAGACATGATCGATGGAGGCTCTTTCCTGTGCTAACGACTGTCGTGTGACGTGAGCACGAAAAGCGCAATCACACCACCGCATATGTAAGGGCAAGAACGACACAATCAGACATACAGACAGCGCAAGCTGCGCAATATATACATTGTTCGACGAGATGTGTAAAGATATTTGATGAGAAGATGTAGTATATACGATGCTATGTACTGACCAATGTCATATGCTGACGCCTGGAGGTCAGGTCAGATCCAATGCGGTGCGCTGGTGGATCAGTGCCTACCAGATAAAGAGAGATGTCAGGGATATAAAACGCCAGTCGATGTGCTTGAAAACTCCAACCCAATGCCGTGTCATGCCGTAAATTCAACCGTGTCGCAAAAACAACCATTTCGCAAAGAACTCATCGCGCACGTCTCAATGTCACCGCTGCAGCTGGAAGCCTGACTGCGCCATGATGGAACCATAGCGGTCCGACGAGTGCCAGAGGTACTTGAGAAACACCAAGGCCTTTAGGTAAATTTTGAGGATTCGCCTTCGCCTGACTTGGTCGGCCTCGAGGACTTTGCGCAGCACGCCAGTGACGTCGTAGGCCTTGATGACTTTCTTGGTGACCTGGACAATGGCTCCTTTGGCATTTTTCATAGAGATCTTGGGTGGATTGAGTGTAATCTCAGGAATGAATGCCTCGGGCGTCGAGCTCGGTGTCTCAACTGTGGCGTGAGATCCACGACGGGCGGGTGACTCAACGTCAAATTCAAAGACCTCAGGGATACTTCCGAGAGTTGGTGAGAAACGAGGGCTGGAAGGGTAGTGATCAGAAGGCATCTTTTTTGCTGTAGTTGTTTGTGGTCGTGGTTTGGGTTGGGTGGGTCGTGAAGTGGGGTTTACGGTTGTCGATCGTGGCAGAATCTCCGGTGCAGATGAGCGACGTGAGGTTGCAGTTGAGGTAAAGGCAGAGAGCACAGGCCAGATGGGAAGCGACAGCCGTCGTTTAGTGAATGGTGTCTGCCCGCCCTTAGTGGCTCCTAAGAGGTGATCGTATCGCGGCGTTGGAAACAGTAACATGTTCGAGGTCCTGAGCGAGGTCGAAGAAAAAAGAGAGACTGGAGAATACGGGGAAGAGGAGCCTGCTCGCTGGCAGGTCGGGTGTCAGTGGATATATCAATCGACCCCGCATGTGAAGACGGTTTGTGGAGCTAAGGCCCAGCGTTTAATCAGTCATGATGATCGAGCAGGCGAATACACTCGTGCCAGCTCGACCCTGTCTACGTGTATCCAGCCTACTGGCGATTGCACGCATGCGAGATGCACGTGGACCATGCACACTCAAGGGGTCGATGTATCTATCCTACGAGACGCTCAAGCGGGGCACCGAATTTTGAAGGTTCTGTGTGTTCTCGCTATCAGACTGTGACGTGCAATCGAATTTGTGGAGATCGGGGAAGCTAGGGACAAAGAACTACAAACGGCAACTAACTACTCTAGCCCAGGCATGACGTGCGTCGCCGCTACCCTTTCCGTCAACTGTACAAGCGGGAAGTTGGGTTCTTGGCTCCTACAACCTGCATACCACGCTTATAAAAATTCAAAAAATGCACGCTAAACGTAAACTGCTAAGACTTTAAGCAGGAGTCCTCCCAGTCTTAGATGTAGTTGTCTCGCTGTTGCAAGAATTCGCTGCACCTTGGTTTCCGGTATCAACATCCCAACTCCCACATGGCCCGGGAGAGGATGCCCAGCATGCATGCCGAGTTGCGCGTGGCAGCCTGGATATCACAAGATGGTATTTGTTTTTCCGGTCTGTTACACAAAGATCTGCGTCGGCCAATGACGCAGCAAGCGAGTTCCCCGCACTGGACGGGAGTATTGGCAGGGAACGTCTCTTATCGGACTACGCGCTGGGTGGTGTGATACACGCGACAGGTATCCTTCTCGATCTTCGATCCTCGATCCTCGATCATTGGGCCTGGCGTGCAGGCTGGGGATTGTCGTTTCATCTGCTGAGGCTGCCTTCACTTCCCCTCTTGGTTGTCTACATGATTGCCACTTGCTTTCCTTTGATGTAGAACCACCAATCTTGTACCTAGTGACAACAACAACACTATCATGACCTACACTAGAAAGCAAGCCGTCACTTGCATAAGTGTGCTGGTGAGTGATTCGTCCATACTCCACTCTACTTGCCACTACTAACCAATTTGATAGTACCTGGTCATCGCATTGGGCATCGCTGGGTAAACATGTCTCTCAGTGCCAGAGTCGATCAAATCACTCATCCGCTCGTCCAGATACGCCTCGTCTCGCGCTAACGATACGTCGGTGCCCATTTCCGACACCCTGACTGGCCTCGCCACCGCCTTGCCTATCGTCGCCGGCATCCTTCTCGAAGGCGGCTACGACCTCACTCGCTGGCAAGAGCGTCGCCAACATCAAGGCCGCGGCGAGACACAACGACCACCTCTAGTCATCATCGCGAACACGCTCATCTTCATCTACTCGACAGTCGTGGTCACACTTCTTGGCACGCATGTTGCTCCGCCATCTGAGCTAGACTGCGGACTGCGACGGCGGTGGGAGACATTGTTCAAACATAAGGACTCGAAAGCCATCAAGGCAATCCAGGATGCCTTCGAATGCTGCGGTCTTGCCAACTCGCGGGACATGGCGTGGCCGTTTCCTGACAAGAACCACGATGCACGTGCATGTGAGGGTGCGTTTGGCAGGACCAACAGCTGTCTGAAGCCCTGGAAGGTTGAAGAGCAACGTGTGGCGGGGCTACTGATGGGTGTCGTCGGCATGGTATTTGTCTGGCAGGTCTGTCTTTGCCTTGCTCAGTCGAGTCATCGTATATGCTGACACAGTCACCAGTTCCTCATCATTGCCATTCCAACCCAGCGAGAGTCTTGGCTCCACAGTGTCGTGCCAGACCGCATTTCTCGTGTCATTGCCGACGAGGAGCATGGCAGCGGCGGTTCTCAACGTGCTATAGGCTATCTACCCGACTTTGCTAGATACACCGACCGTGTCGAGGAGGAGCGCGACGAGGACGAGCAGGACACACCCAACCGTGCTATCGAGGGAGGAGCCAACCAGGTCAATGGCGCTCTGCCAGGAAGCGCTCAGCGGGACCAGCCACCTACCGCCGAGAATGAGTGGGCCAGGACTTAGACGTCTTTTTGCAGGTGTCGGAGCCTGGCGGAGAACTAATGACGGAACTCTTACTCTCTCGATCGGCGTTCAACGAAGATGCGTCAGAGGTGACTTACCTAGGCTGCAAGCTACGATTGGAATATGAGGGTTCAAGTCGCTTTCTCCACTTGGATGTAACTTCACATATATCAGACAGAAAACAACGCAAGATTGAAACAACACTCGAGATCCTTCTTCTGTGAGCAGTGCCCAATGTCGTCTCATACGACTAACAACCCACTAGAAATATTTGCAGATGTTTCATATCTTGAAGTACTTTATCACGACATGCACCACACAGTGTCTCACCCACGGCTTACAATATGAGTACAAATGTTAACAATGCACATATTCCACCTCGCACAACCCTACAGCCCAACCCCCCAGACCAAACATTATACGTCTACATCTCCCAGACTTGTCCGCCAACACATCCCACCCAACCCGAACCCTCCCATACTACAAAATTCCTCCCCCACAACTTCCCAACATGTCCTCAAACCACACAAACCCCCTCAACCCATCGATTAATCGCATTCCAAAACTACTACAACCCAATAATCCACAAACACACAAAATGTCAAATCCCGCGTTCAACCACCCCGACCGCACACACCTCAACGCAACAGCCTCACCGCGCTATCATCCTGCCCACCACCCCGCGCCACAGCGCTTCTCGGTCCTCATCGATAGCGAGTCTCCCCAGCCCACAAGCGCGCCACGGACCGTGCATTTCGATGACTTCGCACCGCAGCAGCAACAGCAGCAGCGGTCTGCGAATACGCATGTAGAGCAACAAATTAAGAGCGGTGTATCATGGGAGAAGATGACGCCTGCGGAGCGGTTAAGGGAGGAGTGGCGGGAGAAGAAGGCGCAGAAGATTGCGAGGAAGGGGGGAGATGGGGAGATGGGGAAGGAGAAGCGGAAGGGGAAGGTGTCTTTGGGGAGGGCGCTTGTGAGGAGACTTACGGGGAAGGGGGTGGGGGAGAAGGAGAATGGGGGGAAGGGGAAGATGGAATAGATGGGTGGGAGTTTTGAATGTTGTTTTTGGGTTTGTGAACTTGTATAGTGCGTAGTCAGTGTTAGGCTCAGCAAATATGACTTGGACAGACGATGATGAAAACTTTGCAGATATGTTAAAATTTCACTAGACCTTTCCCTCTAACGCGACTTTCCAGCAGTGTCTCAACTGTGAAGTCTTCACTAATTATAGACCGAAGTCTTTTGATCAAGTGTAAAAGCGGCAAGTGAGTGGGTTCTTGTGGCTACTACAAGCCGTAGAACCGTACCAACATGATATATAAAAGTGCATGTTAGGCGAATACTACAATAATTTCAAGCGCGAAGCTCCTACCTTAATACTAGATGTAATCTTCTTAGAAAAACAACTAAACCGTAAGGTTTGGCAGTACTCGCACTATCACGCTAGAAATTTCAATTTGATCTTGTTGCACATAGCGGTTCTATAGTGCTATCTAAGCTGCTGTACTACACCTTACAATGAAAACTGTAAAGCTTTACAAACCTGTTAGCCAACACTACGAGGAATTTAGACATAATTAGAGTTTATTCTGAAACTTGACCCTTTATAGAGTCTAGAATTAACTGTCTTATGTAGACGTTAAGCCTCAGTATTATGCATCGCTCCATGAAACAGAATTTTAATTTCACTGAATAAAGTGCGATTTGATTGACGACATATAATGACAAAGCATTTCCAGTACGTTTATATATCTCAAGAAAACATTCTGCCACTCGTGCTTTCCTCCTATCTTCTCAATACTTTCTCCTTTCATTATCCCATGAACATAGGCTTCTCCAACAAAGCTCATGAACTCCTGCTCCAAGTTACCACATTCTCCTTCCACATCTCCCGTGTCGTTTTGGGTTACCTTCCCCCCTGCCAGTCCATCGTTTGTGCTTTTCTCGCAACCAGTGTGTTTGCGCAGGATGAAAGGAACTTTCCCACCAGAAAAAATGTATACCTTATCGCCGACCCGCCCGTCCGCCGGCCCAATGCCCATGTAGCCCTTTTTAGTCGTAAAGAAACGCCTTCCAAAGGAAGCACGTCTGAGCAGATATATGAACGCGACTTTGTCTCCTGGAAGCGCTTCAATGCTATTTGCTCCTATCAATGCCCTATCGAAGTAGCTTTTCAACACTTGGTCGATTCGAGTTGGAGACCCGGGGAGGTCGTAGCAAAAGTTTGCGAAGTCGTAAAACACGTCGTCCCTCACGGGCATGCCATGGCGATCCACATTGGCGACAAGAGTCCTCCAGAATGCATCCAATGTCCTGCCTCCGCCAGGGTATGGATCGAGCTTATATGCTAGATTGTCCCATTGATCCGTCGGTTGTCTGAAGCTAGTGTGTGCCGGATGCTCTTCAGACACATCGTCCCAAATTGGAAAGCGATCGGCAATGGCGATAATTTCGTCCACATATGAACCCAAGATCCCTATTACATTTCGGTCACTGTGGGGTAGCAGTTTCACGGTTGATACTCCACTAACACTGTAGTGAAGTCGCGCAACTTTGCTCATATTTCCAAGTTCCTTGACAAGGCGTGTACTGAAGACTTCCTGTGACCAGTCTGGTGCCCAAGACGGAAGATTTTTGTACTTTGGGTCCTGCTTTGAGATCTCGCCAACGCAGGACAGGATGTCCAACGACGAATCGTTGTAAAGAATGTGTCTTGTAACATTCCTGTAGACCTCTACGACGTCTTTCGCGTAGTCTGCATAGAAACTTGATTTGCCGTTACTATCCCCGACCAACCCTAATAATGCAAACACCTTGTCTCTTGGATCTGTTGCAGAGAAACTTTCAGTGGCTTTGAGCAAGCCCAACAAACTGCTCTTCTGATTCTGGTGGTAGTCAATCCGAGACAAGTACATTCTTAGCGCACAGTAGGATAGGTCAATTTCTTCTTCGTTCCGCACCACACGGCCTACTAATCCTGCCTCATATTGGTAGTAGTGGGCTACCGCGCCAATCGTCGACCAGGGGAAGACCCTCTCTCCACAAACAACAACAGGCTCGTCTTGTGCAGCAACCATCTCTTGCAGCACCCAAATTCGACCGAACCAAGGTCTATTGTAGAAGCTGCCAAAGGCCAGCCAATCGGGTGAGTCTCCAACCGGGAGGGATCTTATAAGTGTTTCAAGGCACATCTCATCCCAGGTGGTAGGCATTCTCGACGCAAATGTTGGCATTGAGGAGAGTCCAGTCTGTCTTAACAACCGATCTTTCGCTGTTTTCTGTTTCAAACCTATGATTTCGTGCAAGATCATGATAACTTTAATCGCAACTGTAGTATCCTCTGTTTCTTCGCCGATATAAATGACGACACTGGCGGCGCGTTGGTAAATCTGTCGCATCAGACTGACCTGGGCGTTTCGCTCGGGAATGCATGTCTGGTCGATGCAGATTGCGTCGATCCAACCGACTACATCCATGTCGCTACGCCTAACTCGACGGAGGGCCGTGGTCAGGTTTTGGGTGACGTTGTGAGATTGACCATTGATGGTGATGGTGGTGGGATTGAGAGTCGTTCCCCAACAATAGGATAGAGCGAAGAATGTTGCAACATTGAGCTTGGTTGGCGTAAGTTTTATGTTGAGCGGGTCGCTCCAACGTCCTCGGAGTATCGTTGCCAAGCGGATGTGTTGTCCGGGTGGGAGTGGTGTATATATGGAGGGCTCCATCTGTTGTATTTGTCTGAGCACTAACAGACGCACTGAATTTATCAAGTCATGTTGGAGGACATTGGTTCAGCGGGTCGAATACACTTTTAGACAACATCATTTGACCCTATCTATATTTAGAGAGGACTTGGCAGCTGAACAGACGCGGGGAAAGTTGGAGGGGGAAAGCTCCCGTCATACTTTATCGAATCAGTCGGCGTTCCTTTGATAAGATCCCTTCTGGTTATTGGACATCATCGTTTCCTAGGCCAGTCTAGGTGCTTGTAGTAACAGACATGACCTTTAACCGCTGTTCGTCAAGTGTTTAATTCACGGCCCAGGATGTTTTCAAAGAGAGGCTTATAAGTAGATTGCACACGATCCTCAGTATCGTCAGATTGATATTCTTGTCTATGTAGTAAGTGAACGAACTCACCCCAAGTCATCCCCAAGGCTCGTTGCATGCTAGCGCCTGACACTTCGCAGTTCCACCCAATCATTGAATTCCAGCCAGGCGCTGTAATCCTCTTGTAAACGACGCCGTCGCCTTTCTCCGTCGCTCCAAATGTCCAAGTCGAAGGTCGTGGCTGTTGGAGAGGATCTACAGTCTGGGTTGACATAATTAGATCTTGGTAGGTCTTCATAATATACAAGTTGCAAAGGATTTATCTTACATCTGAATGGTATGCGCAGCCACTGACTCAATTTGGGCCATGCAAGCGTAGTGATCAGCCCTAGCACTGCTACACAGACGGCAACTAGGGCCAGGATGTCGGCCTTCGACCACATGCCTGATGCCGAGGCGTCATCGCGGTTCTGATCTTTAGGTGTGATTGGATTTGGTAGCGGTGACCCAAGAGAGGAAGAAGCTAACGAGACAAGGGGCAACAGCCTCATGTCGAAAACTAAGCCGTGGGGCAGAGGTTTGTGTGATTGGTTGGGTGGATAGACCAACCCAAGACAGGTACTGTGTAGGTGTGGCAGCAAAGTGCGGGACGGGCGAGTGCTGTGAATAATTGAATTACTCCGATTTACCCAACAAAGGAAGGACAGAGAAGATTAGAGTTTGAGAAGAGCTACATTTAGGACATAATAGATTCTGCGGGAGCGGTGAAAAAATGAAGACTTATAACTCAGTAATTGCCATGAAACAGTTTCGTTATATCTAGTGGCATACGGTGGTTCGCAATTTCACGAACTAGGCAAACTAGGCAACGTTGTACTGCAGCGCCAATGCTACTCCAGTTGTTGCCCATATCCTCTAATTCGCTGGGATTCGTCCGTGTGAGAAGCAGGGCGTCGACTGTTGCATGCGCGCAGAGCTAAGCACCATGCTGGTCAGGATTACAAGATATTTGCCCAAAATCCTCGAGGAAATACCACGATACAGTACGGCATCAACATATCATGTCACCATCTGAGATTTTCCTACAACGACACACCATCTTAACCATCATCCACTCTATCAGTCAGAATCCTCCGCGTCTCAGCTCAAGCAACCCGTTGTATTGTTCCTGCTGTTTGCGCCGTACGTCATCTTTGCTAAGCCTCTTCCAGCCATCAACTTTCCTCGCGTGCTTTGCAGCCGCATGGTCAGAAACGAAATCAAAGACGTCTAAAAATCGTCGGTCAGATCTGAACGTGTAGTGGATGCGCATGATTGGAGGGACTTACAGTGGTATGGCCTGCACACCCACCTACGTAGCTTGGGCCAAGCGAGTCCAATAGCAAAGCACCCTGTCGCAGTACAGATGCCAATCAAGGTAAGAATAGCTTCTGTCGACCAAGCATTTGATGCTTTCTTGGGTGTTTGAGAGAGGTCTAAACGTATCTTCTCGGATGGTATTGATAATCCATGGACAGAGAGGATTAGAAAGACGAACAAAAGACGTTCGGTGCCATTCATGTTACTTTCGCTCGTGATCTCGGCTGTGTTGATTGGAGTCAGAGCAGTGTTGATGATAGGATTGCACGAAGTCGCTACGACAGCAGAGAAGGGAACGCGGGTGCCAATATCGTTCAAGGCTGGGGTTGTTATGCACGATCGTATGTAGTAAGAGCGGCAGGATGTATATATATCGGACCCAAGAGCTGAAAGAAGTACTTGGAACTTTCTAATGTGTACTTGACTGAGTTGACAGGAGAGTATCATATATACATCATGGACGCGGTCTGGTTTGAACTGAGCATGCGCTTCGCCTCCTCCCTAAAAACATGTCCGCAGACAAATCGAGCGGACACAAAGTGTCCGCGTGCAAAACGTGCGGACACAAAACGTGTGGAAACAAGTGGAGCGGACAGTCAAAGCTTTACCATTTTACCCAATTACAAGCCTACACCGTAAGGCAATGGCGTAGCCTTCCTTCGTTTTGGGCAAGAGACCCTTGCAACATTCAACAAGTCATACTCCTACAGCTGAAAATGGGTAGCGTATCTTTCTCAACCTGCCCCTTTACTGCCAAGCTGGTTTTTCGTGAGTTTCGCATGGTTCTGAATCTGCATGACTCGCAGAACAGCGCTCAAGGCCTCTACCAACAAATGCGACTTAAGATTGAACTGGGCCTTAGCTTCTTGCAATTGTACATCAAAGCTCAGCCTAACCTATCACATCACGATATACTCTTCCCTTCTTTCCAATCTAGTTAACAGATGGCTTTGCTTTCCTATAATGAGAGACAGGAACCAAGGATACCTATTTCGAAATTCTACCACCTAATTGATCGTAGCGACGGCGCGATAGCGATAGCGGGCACATCTTAACGTTTACTTAATAAGCTAGACCGTGGCAGAATTGTGAATGCTTGGGAACTCATATCTACTAGTTTCGAAAGTACATAGTTCCGGAGCGCCATAGCCTTGTGGGCCAACTGCGCCGGTGTGTTAGCAGGCGTTGCACCCTATCGCCTAGAGTTCCCTGTAGTTTTCTATCCGACTTTACGTTCCCCTATAAATCCTTTTCGCTGATTCAGACTGGAAGCGATATAGCACCTGCATGATGTTCTTGTCAAGGTGTGTAGAATGCCTGAGCTTCACTTCGTACCAGGACTTTAGATTCAATAGAGAATATCAGACTTCGAGAACAGAACTTTACTAGCGCATTTGAAAAATTGAACATATTTTCGGGCGACAGATACAAGTTATATACAGAGCTATATGGCGAGAACAATAGCGAAGTGACACTGCTACTGACTTCGTTAACACCCGTCAAGCTCGCTATGATGTACAGATAAGAGGGATAGAGAAGACCCCTTCCCTGATAGGTAATATTTTGCTCAGCATACATGGCACTAGTGATTTACGCCGCGTAGTTCCAACCAGTCCTTGAACTCTAAGAAGGCGTTGTAGTCTTTGAACTCTAACCAGGCGTTGTATTCTTCTTGCAGGCGAAGTCGTCGTGTTTGTTCACCACTCATACTGTGAGTTGGTTCGGAAAGACGTTGGGTATGTCCTGATCGCGAGGCGTCAGTGATTGCGAATAAACCAGTGGATATTACAGCAAGGCTTACGCTTGAATGGTATACATAGCCAACTTCTCCACTTGGGCAAAACAAGCCCCATGACAAAACATGCAATTGCGGTGCAAATACCGATTAGTGTAAGGATGGCTTCCGTGGACCAAGGATCCGGCCTTGTCTTGGGTGCTTGGGGCTGGTCTAGTGGAACATCAGATGGTACTGGCCAACCATAAGCCAGTGAGACCAAGATGATCGATGGCAGAAGCTTCGTGTAACTCATGTCGGATTGGCGATCGGAGCGAAGTAGTGAGAACGCTACATGGTTCTAGTCAGAAAAGAGTAGAAGTTAATATGATTCATGTATGAAGATACCTTCAAGATGGTAATGAACACGCCGACTTGATCAACTCAGGCAGTGAGAAATATACTTGAGGCTGTCCAGACTTCTCGAATCGCGCCGCCACTGGTAGAAGTCAGCACCGTATAGAGCATACATACACTTCAACAGAAACGAGGAAGGAAATTAAGGCTGGAGCGGAACCATGCCCGCCTTGTACCTACCCTCGAACCGTCGCGCTACTACGTGTGTATGCGTGAACGCCTTTTGGGATGTAGGAAGCGTGGAGATGATGTGCCCGGGGAAATGTTTGTGCAAGGCGTCAAGAGTGCACTAGACCTAAGTGGATCGATGCAGCTCAGCCAGTTTTGGGTGGTCGTGAGTTGATATAAGAAAACTTTGTAGAAATGCGGTGAATCGATGGCTGTGCTATGATTTCGGCCAAACCGACAGTACCATAAAAATCGTCACCATGCACACCACTGCCATACGCATCACCACCATACACATAGGACCACATACGTTGATGACTGAGACGATAGGTAGGGATAGCACAAGGCTGAGGCTGGGTAAAAACGATTGCTTGGTAGAAGGACTCGCTTGCTCGACGCACCACTGCTAACGAAAAGTGAGAATTTCTCTTGCCTGCATAGGGGCCATGAACCAACTTCGTTTGTGCCTATTCCAGACAAATCCTGGCACTCTCAACCACGACATCATCCGTGGTGTTGTAACATCTCCGCAATGGCTGTCGGCTGGCTGGTGGCTTATTTGTCCACTCGATACGCCTCGAAAGCTTCTCTGGGGCGTGCATTTGAGCGGTCAAACCAGACTTCGCAAAAGGGTCGTAACTACGCGCGCTGAAACGAATACAGAGTTTGCGTAAGGCTTTTTAGCAATTATGACTGCAGAGCTGTCGACGTGGTCATACGAATTGTGCCTTGGCGCATGTATCTCATGACCTGTGTTGCATGCATCTCCGAACCTACCTCCGGCTCTATCTTTGTCGAGTGCTCTACCTGCTTGACCCATTTTTCAGGACTCGTTCACTAGGCCATATCGGAACGTAATCACTGTCTGTCTTCGATACGTGGTAGATGTATTTTTGGAGCTCGAACTCGCTCTCGGACAAAATCGTTGAACAGTGCTTGGACCAGTCAAGTCTTGAGAGGAGTATTTTGTGCAAAAAACTAGAGAAACTGGACGAAATTTGACGACAATGAAATACGCGTTGACGAGTGTGGGGAAAAATGAAGAAGAGAACATTGACGACAAACACAGCCTGGTCAGTACAGATGCTCTCTAGGGTGCTTACCATATAGACGCTCAGGCCTTTAATAACAGCAATGGACCCTCAACTCAATAGAATTACACATCATCTATTGACGGTTCGTGGTTGATGGATGACACGATGAGGGGCCCCTTCGTAAAAAGGTGACGTCTGGAAGGGTCCGTAATTTAGCGTGGCGGCCCCTCCGCGGTTCGGCGACTCATCGCACCTTGAATTCTTCCGCAATCCTCGACGTCTACACATTTAAAGTGACTCACAGCTCCTGTATAAGAGCTCAGCTTCGCATTTGTCTCAAGGAGACTAATTGTACCTTCTCACAACACAATTGTAAAACGACACCATGGAGACCATCAAGAAGACATTTGCGCAATGCAAGAAGGAGGGCAGAGTATGTTACGATGAGTATTCAATTGTGAACTGGTACTGACGACGATGACAGTCTGCCCTCGTCACCTATGTGACTGCAGGCTATCCTACGATAAAAGAGACACCCGACATTCTGCTTGCCATGGAAGCTGGTGGCGCGGGTACGTTGGACTACGTCCAGAAATCCTATGGCTTCAGAGTCACGCAATTGACGTTTGCAGACATTCTCGAGCTCGGCATGCCCTTTACCGACCCCATTGCGGACGGCCCCACGATCCAGACGGCCAACACCGTATGTTGACCCACCCGCGAATATCCTCAGAATACGCTCTGACACGAGGCCTCTATAGCAAGCTCTCCAGAACGGGGTAACAACCTCAGATGTCTTGCAGATGGTCCGCGATGCCAGGAAGCGCGGCCTCAAGGCGCCTGTCATGCTGATGGGATACTACAACCCTCTGCTGAGCTACGGCGAGGAGCGCATGTTGCAGGACGCGAAGGAGGCTGGTGCCAACGGCTTCATTATGGTTGATCTGCCTCCGGAGGAAGCTCTGCGCTTCAGGAACTTCTGCACCAGCTACGGGTGAGTAACCTGCGTCCACGTCGTGGGAGATATGTGCTAATCATAATGTTGTGTAGCCTGTCTTATGTCCCCCTCATTGCCCCCGCTACATCCGAGCACCGTATGCGCGTCCTTTGCAAAATCGCCGATTCCTTCATCTACGTCGTTTCCCGTATGGGCGTCACCGGCGCCAGCGGAACCATGAACGCCGCTCTTCCTCAGTTGCTCGATCGCGTCCACAAGTACTCTGGCAACATCCCGGCTGCCGTTGGCTTTGGTGTCAGCACAAGAGACCACTTTTTGAGCGTCGGCAAGATCTCAGAGGGTGTCGTCATTGGCAGCCAGATCATTAACGAGATCGCTGCAGCTGCACCCGGAGAGGGCGCGAAAGCTGTCCAGGCGTACTGCGACAAGATCTGCGGCAAGAGCAGCCGACTGCCAGTACACACGCGCGAAGTCGGCATCATCGAAACTATGAACGAGGCGAAGGAGCTCGATGGCGTCCATGTCGATAAGATCATCACCGATGACGACGTTCCCGATGGCCCTGGACTCGCTGATCAGCTCGAAGCTTTGAACATGGACGACGCGGACGGCGACAAAGACGAGTCCGCGCTCCCTCAGCGATTTGGCGAGTTCGGCGGCCAGTACGTGCCCGAGTCGCTAATGGACTGTCTTTCTGAGTTCGAAAAAGGGTTCAACGAGGCAATTGCCGACCCAAAGTTCTGGGAAGAATTCCGATCACACTACGAATGGATGGGCCGTCCAGGTCATATGCATCTGGCAGAGCGACTCACCGAACATGCTGGAGGTGCGAACATCTGGTTGAAGCGTGAGGATCTGAACCACACCGGAAGCCACAAGATCAACAATGCCCTCGGACAGATCTTGGTTGCTCGACGACTCGGCAAGACTGAGATCATCGCTGAGACCGGAGCTGGTCAGCACGGCGTCGCAACTGCGACCGTGTGCGCCAAGTTCGGCATGAAGTGTACTATCTACATGGGTGCTGAAGACGTCAGGCGTCAAGCGCTGAACGTGTTCCGCATCAAGCTGCTAGGCGCCTCTGTTGTTGCTGTTGAGGCCGGTTGCAAGACGCTTCGTGATGCGGTTAACGAAGCTATGCGTGCCTGGGTTGTCAAACTCGACACGACTCACTACATCATCGGGTCCGCCATTGGTCCTCACCCCTTCCCTACGGTCGTCCGTACCTTCCAGTCTGTCATTGGTGACGAGACAAAGAAACAGATGCAGGAGATGCGTGGCAAGCTTCCTGACGCAGTCGTCGCTTGTGTGGGCGGCGGCAGCAACGCCGTCGGAATGTTCTACCCCTTCTCCAAGGACCCGTCTGTGAAGCTTCTCGGTGTAGAAGCTGGTGGCGACGGTGTCGACACCGACCGCCACAGCGCTACCCTCTCCGCCGGTACCAAGGGCGTGCTACACGGCGTCCGCACATATGTCCTCCAGAACAAGCACGGACAGATCAGCGACACGCACTCCGTCTCTGCCGGCCTCGACTACCCTGGTGTCGGGCCTGAGCTGTCCAGCTGGAAGGACAGCGAGCGCGCCAAGTTCATCGCCGCTACTGATGCTGAGGCCTTTATTGGTTTCCGCCTCATCTCCCAACTTGAGGGTATTATTCCTGCGCTTGAGACGTCTCACGCTGTTTATGGCGCTATTGAGTTGGCCAAGACGATGGACAAGGGCCAGGATATCGTCATTTGCTTGTCGGGTAGAGGTGATAAGGATGTGCAGAGCGTGGCTGAGGAACTGCCTAAGCTGGGTCCTAAGATTGGATGGGATCTGAGGTGTAAGTTTTCATCTTTTTCATGTGAGGGTATCTATGCTAATATTCAACAGTCTAAACCATCTCGCCAATCATATGGTTGAGTGCTTTTCCGGCTGAGAAGCTGGGTTGTGTACCATATATCTAAATCTCACCCGCCAAGTGCCAGCCAATTGTAGTATATACAAATACAAAATGTACATTTCGAGACGGTAGCTCACATATGCTGGTGATCAAAGTCATGCGTGAAGACCTTGAAGTTGAATGAAGACAGAGAGAATGAACTGTCGTAAGAGTCTATTATACTGTCGGCGATATGAGTATACAGATCCGTGTCACATGTCCGCAAAGCCCCATGGTGAGATGTGCAGCCGTCGCCGTAGGTTGTTCTGGGAAACTTGAACAGATAAAAGCCGTTCTCTTGCTCTGTTTGCAGATTTGTGGGATTATAGTGCAACGGGAAGGAGGGCTGTGAGAGTGAGGGTACGTAAGAGTTAGAGAAGAGGAGATGGCGTGTGGTTCACAAGAGAGAGGCTATGGTCCAACACCGTAGGACGCATATAGAGACTTGATATTGACGAGGACGGCGTAACTGTGAGGGTTTTCTGAGTAATTAGAGCCAAGACGCTGCCACGCGTAGACTGCTCTAATGTGTGTGATGCTTATATTGGAGGGATGTAGCGCGGTGGTAAGTCGAGTGTTCTGTGTGTATCAGTTTCAAGCTCGGGATTGGCTTATCAGTGGTGCTCGTCGTACGGGGGGGGCGCAAGAAAGACACAAAACGGGAGAAGGAACAAGAGCGGCTGGCAGAGGCCAAATTGCATTGCTGGGAGACTGAACGGCTCAACGCTTTCTCATACACGAGAGCCGTACGTGCTTCTCTCTACAAAGTGGGAGAGTGACCACAACGCCAACTCCAAATCAAGCAAGTCTATAACCCTCCCTAGGCTTTTTGGTACCCTCTTGGGATCGGGTGTATTACAGGTAAGAAGGAAATGGCGACTCCGATAGAAGAAGAGTGGGTATCTATGATATCCCTCCTCCGAGGCGCTCGCGTGTGGCCGCGCCTGCAAGTAACCAAAGGCGGGCTACCGTTGCATGGTGCACTTCTCCAGCGCAGCCAGCAGCTCTGGTCTCTCTGCCAGCGCCTGTCGAGCCTGGGTGTAGTTGAACCACTGCCTTGATCGCTTGTGCATCTCAGGCCATTGTGCTTCCTGCCTCTCGACAACGGCCTGGAAGAAGTGGTACGAGGCCTTCGGGGCCTGTGTAGTGAGCTGGTCCGCCTTTCGCCTCTCTCCAATGAGCCCGAGGTCGTAGCTGATTTTGCATATTATACCAGCCTCTTCCCAGGCCTCGCGCTTGGCGGCGTCTTGGGCGGTTGCTTCGTCCGTCTCCCACCCGCCTTTGGGGAGGACCCAGCCGTTGCGTTTGGTGGATTGGATCAGGAGGACGTAGTGGTTGTCGGCAGAGAGGGGGACTACGCCGGCAACGAGTCGTTCGCCCTGGGCGCCGTATCCTGGGGGTGGGTCAGTTTGGCGTCGAAGACAGAGCAGCAAAAAGGGGGTGTGGTAGAAGATTGGGTGTTTTGGGTGCAGATTTGGACGTGTGATGGGCGCACTTACGCTGATTGACGCGGCCGGTGCGCGACTGCATGGGCAGCTGCTGGGTGGCGGCCATGGCTGCCGTGGGGATGGCCGAAAGAGCGACTCGGGCAGGCACAGAGGGCGTTCCTGGCGTGCTGCTCACTCCACACGGTGCTGTGGCTCCGACAAGGCTCGGTCGCTAGGGCAGAAGCGAGCTGGAGCGGTGAATCAAGCCGAACAAACAGCGAGAGCGTGGGTGCTGGCGGGTGAGCAGGTGGAAGGGGGTGTGGGAGGGTGCAGTCGAGTGTGGGATGACAGAGCTCAGTCGTCCCGCGGGGGACGGGGCTGAGGATGTTGAGAAAGCCTGCGAGGAGCAAGGGAAGACATAGTGAGGTTGATTTTAGTACGTCGTTGGGGTCAGGGACTGGACTTGGACTTTTTGTTCGGAGTGCCAAGTCCGATCTCTCCAACTAGCGTGCATACTCGGTAGAATTTGGGAAGCGACGAACGAGTGCCAGAAGCAATTAAGCTCGGGCTGGCCATGCACAGGCACGAGCAGGTGCAGACGGCCGTCTTATGTCGAGCTGAACGACGTGCGAGAAGTGCGTGTCGCCGCCTGAGTCGTCTCTGTCTGGCCGCCCATCTGGGTGACGTATGGGGTACGGGCAGTGGGAGAACGAATTACCCAGTAGAAAACGTGCCACTGGCCCCGTGAGGATGCTGCAGAGAGGATTCCCAGAGTCTGGTCTGCATGATTGTGATACACGACGCTCACCCACGACGGCGACTTGTGCCAAAGCAGCCGCCATCTCACCTCCCAGCAACAGCCGCAACCACAACACGACCATTGACCAAACCCTTCTTTCCCAACTGCAGTCTGCTGGCCATCGCTCCATCAGCGCAGGCGCTCGTCGCGACATCACTCCGTTCCTGGACTACCCCCACCATCCTGCACTGGGTCCTATTATGCAGTCCCGTGTGACGCCTTGCGGTGCGTCTTTGCTCCAACCATTCACCTGGATTCTAGCCCGTGCCTGGCTGGCTGGACACGGACTGTCTGCATCCCCAGCTCGGCGAACACAACACCTTTGATTCCTGCGAGTTCACCCGCGCTGATTGCTATCTACAGGCTACAGCAGTGAATCCTGTGGATACTGCAAAGATGCATCGAGTGGCCGTCGCAGTCAGAATTCTCGTACGTTGATGTTCTTTACATTTTCCCGATCCAGTGAACACAACATCGCTTGTCACCTTGACTTTGCATGGTTGAAGTCATGTGTAGTGTCAGTCCACCGCTTGTACACACATCCTAGAACCTTTCGTACCTGTCTCTCCTGGTTGCTGCGTTTCATCACCCTGATCTACTTGCATGCTGGAAATAGAGATAGTCTGGACTAGGTGAAATTCGTTCGTGCACTAACGTAGCTATATAATCAGGAGCTTGTTACTATTTCTCATCGAGCAACCTGACAGTTGATGTTTATCAACTCCTCGTAGATCGTGGTTGGAGACGGTAAGTGATCGACCACATAGGGGCATGCGATGATCAGTTTCTTGTGTCGAAATTGCATCCGCAGTATGAACGAGTGCTGACGTTAGCCAACCAGATCAGGCACCATCTTTTACAAACCGGATGTCCTACGACACTGCTGTCCTCACTACACAATTCGGTAGGGCTGTTCATGTAAACGTGACTTGGTCTTCCAGGCTTACCCATGAGTAGCCTTCCCGTAGCCTCCTTCAAACCCTCAAAAGACCAGCGACGGACAGTCAACAAATGGAACGACTATGTCTTAGGCGAAGAGTATCAGAAGGAAGCCACGAAACTGTATCCCAAGACAAGAGAGTACGTTGCAGCAATCTAAACATACAATGGTGATCTGACTTCTACAGAGAGAAAGCTCGGCTCAAGACTACATTCGACCTGATCTCTGAAGTCTGCAAGGCAGATGTGGAGAACATCAAGCGTCCACCAGAACCCGCACACAGGTTCGAAGTGACACTCGAACCCGCCGATTTCACAGTCGAGAAGTTTGAGGTCTTCAAGAACTACCAGCAAAACGTTCACAAGGAGAAGCCATCCGAGATATCGCAATCCGGCTTCAAACGTTTTCTCTGCGCTTCACCCTTGCAGAAGAGTTCTGAACAAACGAATGGAAAGACTCAACTCTTAGGCTCCTATCATCAATGCTATCGTCTTGATGGCCGCCTCATTGCAATGGGGGTTTTGGATCTGCTACCTCATTGTGTCAGTGCTGTCTACCTGATCTATCATTCGGACTTCGAAAAGTGGCAATTTGGAAAGCTAAGCGCTTTGAGAGAGACTGTACTAGCGCTCGAAGGTAGCTACCAGTACTACTACATGGGCTACTACATCCATTCGTGCACAAAGATGCGGTACAAGGGCGACTACAAACCGCAGCATGTTCTGGATCCAGAGACATATGAGTGGAACCCTCTAGAGGGCGAGCTGAAGGAGCTTCTTGACAAGAAAGCCTACGTCTCGCTGTCAAGAGAACGTCGGGCTAAAGGTGCTGCGAAGCCTACGACTGTGGAAAATGCCAACATGGAGCCCCTAGCAGATGACTCGCAGCCCACTGACCTCTCGGAATTCACTCTAGCGACTGCAGCAGAAGGCGGCAAAGCAGTACAGAACGGAATGTCGCTGTTCGACTTGAAAGTTCCGGGACTCATGACAGTAGAGGAGATTGGAGAGCAGCTGAATCTCGATGCAATGCCTATACGAGTGAGAGGGCGAATGGCAAAGACCAGGGTGAGTTTTGATGATGCTGTCATTTGTACCGATGTCCAGGGCTGACAAGTTGCAGGACCTGATGTCATGGAACAATAGTGATATACGGGATCCTCATTCGGTTAAGGGAATCGTGGGCGAGTTGGTCGCGTGTCTGGGTTCGGAAGCCTCGTCGAAGGTTGTTGTAGAGCTTGGTTGAAGGTGTCAGGAGTGGACGCAGACCCTCGGCTCTTTGTCACGATTGACGATGAAATTGGGCATATATCGAATGATTAAACTTTTATCACAGTACTCAAATTAGATTGTTGCTCAATCCTCGTACAACACAACTTTACGCTTGAGCGTTGATGTGTCTAACCCATTCAAGCGTGTTGCGCCAAGATGTCCGATCAGACCAAATATGTCCCGCGCAAGTGCACCACTTTTACAACGCAGCACAATGTCTTCGTCCACGATTGAACTCGTGGTGCGCCCGCGTGGTAAGCATAACCCAATCCCTTTTTCCCACACTTCCTCGCCGTTTTCTGCTATCGGCTACTGTCAATTGCAACGTTTCTAACAATTATTCAGGTCGCCCGATCAAAAACCTCCCCGAGACCATCACCGTCAGCTCCGATGCGTCGACATCCCAGGTCTTCGAACAGATTGCAAATGCGTCCAAGTTCTCAATCCACCGCCTGAGGGTTACAAAGGGTAGCGACGGGTCGAGTCTGTCCAATGGCGGAAGCGTGACAGTGCACGAGACAGGGTTGAGGAACAGGAGCGCCGTGGATGTAAAAGATCTGGGTATGTCATATTTCAATTGCGACATCGGATATTTCTAACATCGCTGTTTAGGTCCCCAAATATCATGGCGAACCGTCTTCATCGTCGAATACCTCGGACCCCTCCTCATCCACCCACTCTTCTACTACTCGCGATCCCTGATCTACGGCACCTCGGCTCCTCCCTCGCAGCTCCAGAAGTTCACACTCATAATGTGCATCATCCACTTCGCGAAGCGCGAATACGAAACACTCTTCATCCACCGCTTCTCCTCGGCCACCATGCCCGCGCGCAACATCGTCAAGAACAGCGGCTACTACTGGCTGCTCTCCGGCTTCAACCTCGCGTACTGGTCATACGGGCCCAACAGCCCTGCTGCGCGCCCTTCGAACCCACTGCTCACGTACCTCGGCATCGCGCTGTTCTTGGTCGGCGAGAGCTGCAACTACAGCACGCATGTAACGCTGCGGGATCTGCGCAGGCCGGGTAGCACGGATCGTGGTATTCCGCAGGGTCTGGGCTTCAACCTCGTGACGTGCCCGAACTACATGTTTGAAGCTATGGCGTGGATTGGCGTTGCGCTTGTGAATTGGAGCTTGAGCACTGTGGTGTTTATTATTGTTGCGGTGGGGCAGATGGGCGTGTGGGCTTGGAAGAAAGAGAAGAGGTACCGCAAGGAGTTTGGCGACAAGTACAAGCGGAAGAGGTATGCTATCCTGCCTGGTATCTGGTAGGTTGCAGTAGAGATGGGGGCTGAGATCAGCTGGGGTCTTGTGTCGCTGTGGCTCATCGTGAGGAGTCATACAGCGCCAGGAGTCATAGGGGGCACATGTTCCTTGTCCATTGCCTGCTTTTCGTAGTTTGGGGTCCGGTCAGGCTGAGCTAAGGCGTAAGCAGAGGAAGTACCGCATCGTCTGCCGGACATCAGCACTATGCAGCAATAATCTCATGCGTAGCTGTAGATCCAGCAAGCATCCCTTCGACGTGACCACTCTGCAGCATTTTCTGTGACTATAGTGACTCGTCGATCCTGCACGGCTTGCTATCTAGATAGTATATCTTGCTTTTGACCCCAGACCCGGTAGCGCAGCGGGCGGCGCCTTCCCTCGGAAACGCCGAGCAGGGACCTGCATGCAAACACGCCGGCACTGCCCAAGCCAGAGTCACCATTTCCCAATTGTGCTTCACCGACAAACCCCAAGCCAAGTTGCTGCCTGCATTGCCTCTTTCAGGCGCAACTGCACAACTTCACGTCAGACCGGGGATCTCCAGCGGTCAGCACACAAGCTCGACTTGCCTCGTTCGTCGCGTATCGCGCCGGGGCACAGCTCCCTTCCAATACACGGCGTGTGATTGGTGGGTAGGCACCGTGCGTCGCGGCCCGCGCTGCGGCTGAGCTGGAGGGATGGGCGATTGACGTCGGCGGGGGGCGCAAAAGAGGGTAATGGTTCGCGGGTAGGTGGGCTTCAGCCTGCTTCGGATTGGGGGTGTGGTGGGTATAAGAGGGCGGGTGGTGGGGCTTGTGTTGTGTTTTAGTTACTTAGGCTTTGCTTTCTTGTTTATGCCGGATTTACTTCTATTTGGCGCAGTTGGGTATACTTTGTTGTGTACTGTGCTCTTTATTACTTGTTTGGTGACCTGGGGTGTACGTCTTGTATCTGAGACTGTGGATATACCGCCTTCAGCTAAGGAGGACGAGATGGATGTAAGTACTTGTTCTTGTTCATGTCATCGTCACTGTCACTATGATATTTCCTGTTCGGCAGTTGCGTTATCTAGTCGGCTTTTCCATGTGAGATGGCAGATTGCGGTTTCTCCCTTCTGAGATCTCGTTTGTTTAGCGAGGTTTTGCTCCTTCACCTCTCTCAACTTGGCTAGACAGAGATACCTTCATCCAGGTGTTGACAAACTTTCCCCAGCAACAACATCAATCACCCGCCATGACCGCAGAGGCAAAAGCGGCGTGGGACGCCCACGTCGACACGCGGACTGGCGTCACACCACCCAAACCAGCTGAAGTTTCTGAGCTGAATAAACTACGGAAAGCTATCGGTGGGCCTTTCAAGTCCATAGCCTCGCTCATCGGCGCTGCAGCGGCACCAGTGCCTGATCTGCAGACAGGCGATGGCTCAAAGATTGTCCCGGAGGAGAATACCGCGCTGTACAAGAAGATCGAGGGCGGTCTCAAGGATTTCTCTTACCTTGGAGTTGAAAACATTCAGACCCTGCTGCAGGTACAGAAGGAGAAGATGACAGGCGAGCTTACGGATGACAAGACGTATCTGATGGAGGGCCTGGTCCGGACTGCGGCCGCCTTGCCGGATGGCTCGAAGATGCAGGAGACGGTGACGCATCAGTTCCTGACGCAGCTTTGGAATGACTTGCAGCACCCGCCGCAGTCATATCTTGGGCCAAAGTTCCAGTACCGATCGGCTGATGGCTCGAACAACAGTCTTGTGCACCCCCAGCTTGGTGCTGCGGGCACGCCGTATGCGAGAACCTGCAAGCCGTCTATGATGCAAACTCCTGCAAGGCCGGATCCGGGCGTTGTCTTCGATAGCATCATGACACGCAAGCATGCGGAGCTGCACCCAAACCGGGTCTCGAGTATGCTTTTCTACCTGGCTTCGATCATCATCCACGATTTATTCCGCACTAGTCATGAGGATTATTCAGTGTCGATGACGAGCTCGTATCTTGATCTTTCGCCGCTGTACGGAAGTAACCAGAAGGAGCAGGATATGATGAGGACGAGGGTAGACGGGAAGATCAAGCCTGACTGCTTCTCTGAAGCGAGGCTGTTGTTCTTCCCGCCTGGTGTCGGCGCCTTGCTGATCATGTTCAATCGCTTCCACAACTATACTGTCGAGAACCTGGCGAGCATCAACGAGGGGAACCGCTTCGCGAAGCCTGTTGCGCCAAAGGATGCGAGTGACGAGAAGGCCAGCCAGAAGTACGAGGCCCAGAAGAAAAAGTATGACGAGGATCTGTTCCAGACGGGTCGTCTTATCACCTGCGGTCTTTACGTAAACACCATTCTCATCGACTACGTCCGGACGATCCTCAACCTCAATCGCACCGACAGCAACTGGCAGCTTAACCCTCGCGCTGAGATCAAAGGCGTGGCCATGGGTACTGGTAACCAGGTTGCTGCAGAGTTCAACCTCGTCTACAGATGGCACTCCTCAGTGTCAGACCGCGACGAGAAATGGACGCAGGAGATGTGGGACAGTCTTTTCGGCGAAGGTCGCGATCCCAAGTCAATCGGCAAGTACGAGTTCGTTGGAAGAATGAGCGAGGTCTACTCGAAGACTGATCCGGATCCCTCAAAGCGAGAGTTCGCTACTCTTAAGCGGAACGCCGATGGTACATTGCCTGATGACGACCTCGTGGATATTCTGACCTCTAGCGTCGAGGACTGCGCCAACTCTTTTGGTCCGAACAGAGTTCCTGCTGTGTTCCGCGCCATCGAAGTCCTGGGTATCGAACAGGCACGATCTTGGAACCTGGGTTCGTTGAACGAGTTCAGGAAGTACTTCCATCTTGAGCCGCACAAGACGTTTGCAGACATTACGAGCGATAAGTATGTCCAAGATCAGTTGAAGCATCTTTACGACCACCCAGACAAGGTTGAGATCTACCCTGGTCTTGTTGTTGAAGACGCAAAACAACCCATGGCCCCTGGTTCTGGTCTCACTCCCCCATACACAACCTCTCGCGCCGTGCTTTCGGATGCTGTCGCACTCGTGCGAGGTGACAGATTCTACACTGTCGACTACAATCCTCGTACACTGACGAACTGGGGATACAACCTGGTCAATTCCGACACCAGCATCGACAACGGTTGTGTGTTCTACAAGCTCTTCTTGCGCGCTTTCCCGCAGCACTTCAAGCAGAACAGCGTGTATGCACACTACCCACTTACTGTCCCCTCGGCCATGAAAGAAGCCCTCACAGATCTCAACAAGGCACACTTGTACGACTATGAGAAGCCAAAGGCCACTGCCCACCCGCACATCGTCAGTGAATACAAGCTCGCCACAGAGATTATGGAAAACCAGGACATGTTCAAGGTGACATGGGGAAAAGCAATGGAGTATATCATGGGACCCGCAGCGAAGGACTTCATGCTCGCAGGCGACGGCCCCAAGAATGCCGATTCGCGTGCCATGGTATCCAAAGCACTCTACATCTCCGACTGGGATAAGCAAGTGCGCACATACTACGCTGCAAAGACGAAAGAACTGCTCGCTGAAAAGGGTGCCAAGATTGCAGATTTCAACCAAGTCGATATCATCCGCGACGTTGGCAACCTCGCACACGTGCACTTTTGCGCAGAGCTCTTCATGCTGCCACTCAAGACCACAGAACACCCCCACGGCATCTTCACAGAAGCAGAGCTCTACCTCATCATGTCCAGCGTCTTTGCACTGATCTTCTTCGACGCCGACCCGGCTGGCTCTTTCCCGCTGCACATCAAAGCCCACCAGGCCACCCAGATCCTCGGCGACACTGTGCAGAAAAACGTCGAAGCAATCGCCCACAGCGGCCTCCTCTCCCGCGTCATGCAAGCCGTCTGGCCCCAAGACTCAGCCCTCAAGAGCTACGGCATCCACATGATCCAGCGACTCCTCGCGTCAGGCAAGAACCCCACCGAGCTCGTCTGGGGCCACATCCTCGGCACAGCAGGCGGCATGGTATCGAACCAAGGCCAGCTTTTCGCCCAAACAATCGAATACTACATCCTCGGCGCAGGCAAACAGCACTGGCCCGCCATCCAAGCCCTAGCCCAACACGACACCCCCGAAGCCTTCGAGCAGCTCATGCACTACGCAATGGAGGGCTCGCGCCTCAACGGCGAAACAGGCGTCCTCCGCGCCGTCGCAAAACCAACAACCCTATCCGAAGCAGGAAAACCCCTCCCCCTCACCCCAGGCGACACACTCTTCGTCAACCTGCGCGCCGCGTCCCACGACCCCGTCGCGTTCCCCAACCCAGACGCTGTCGACCTCCACCGCCCCCTCGACGCATACATCCACCTCGGTCACGGCCCGCACCAGTGCCTTGGCCTGCCCATGACGCGCGTCGTGCTCACTACGATGCTGAGGGAGGTTGCGCTGCTGAGGAATTTGCGCCCGGCGCTGGGCCCGCAGGGCAGGATTCATAAGGTTGAGCGCAAGATGGGGGCTGATGAGAAGTATCCGTATCATGCGTATTTGACGGAGAACTGGGATATGTTCTTTCCGTTTCCTTGTGGTGAGTTTTTTTTTGACTGTTTGTTGAGAGGATGGTTTGCTGACTTGAGATTAGCGTTCAAGGTTAATTGGGATGATGAGTAGGTGAGTAGCTGGGAGGGGATGCAATGGGATGGGATGGAATGGTAACGGACAAGCATGGACATGGAACATGAGATACGAGGACATGAACTACGTCAAACTGGAAATGATGCAAATCCACGGAAGGAGAAGTGCAGGCACACTTCCCCCAAAGTACATAACTCTCGGTATCTTAAAAACTCAATAAGACCTCTTCATAGGCGGCACACTCTTACACTCCCCCTCATCCAACGTCCCCATCACAACCCCCCTAGTCCCCCACTCGACCTCCCCCCCAACCCCAGCCTGCCACGTAAGACTATGCACCATCCACGCCGCATCATCCCTCTCCTGAAAATCATCCCGCGCATGCGCACCCCTGCTCTCCGTGCGCGTCAACGCCGCCTTACTCGTCTGCACGGCATTAGTCAGCAGACTGCGCAGCTCGAGCGTCTCAACCAGATCGCTGTTCCAGATCAGACTGCGGTCTGTGACACACAAATCAGACTTGAATTTCCGCTCGATGTCGCGTAGTTGCGCGGTGCCGGTGGTGAGGGAGTCGTGGGTGCGGAAGACGGCCGTGGTGTTCTGCATGGTGCGCTGCATTGCGTCGCGGAGGGCAGAGGTGGGGGATTTGCCGTCTGCGGCGAGGAAGGAGGGGATTTCGCGGATGGAGGGCAGGCCGATGTCGGAGTTTGACGGGTTGTGGGGTGCGGAGGGGGCGTGATTGTCGGCGATGTGGAGAGCGGATGCGCGGCCGAAGACGACGATGTCGAGGAGTGAATTTGCGCCTAGGCGGTTTGCGCCGTGCACGCTGACGCAGGCTGCTTCGCCCGCGGCGTAGAGGCCGTCGACGACTTTCTCCCCGCTATCCGTCACGTCGAGGACCTGGCCGTGGTAGTTCGTTGGGATGCCGCCCATGCAGTAGTGCACTGTTGGGAGGACGGGGATGGGCTCGCGGGTGATGTCTATGCCTGCGAAGATGGCGGCAGTTTCAGCGATGCCGGGGAGGCGCTCCATGATGATGTCCTTGGGGAGGTGGGAGAGCTGGAGGTGGATGTGGTCTTTTTCGGGGCCGCAGCCGCGGCCCTCGAGGATCTCTAGGTTCATGGAGCGGCTGACGACGTCGCGGGATGCGAGGTCTTTTGCGGTTGGGGCGTAGCGCTCCATGAAGCGCTCGCCTTGGGCGTTGAGGAGGTAGCCGCCTTCGCCGCGGGCGCCTTCTGTGATCAGGACCTGCGTGGTGTTAGCTGGGTGGAGGGGTATGGGTGGAGGAGCATTTACGCCGGCGCCGTAGATTCCAGAGGGGTGGAATTGCACGAATTCCATGTCTTGCAGCGGGAGACCGGCTCTCGATACCATGGCACTGCCGTCACCGGTACTTGTGTGTGCGCTTGTTGCGCTGAAGTATGCTCGTCCGTAGCCTGTCCTTGTCAGCTCTCGTCTTCATTCCAAGCCCGAATCATTCTCAATCTACTCACCCCCAGTCGCCAGAATGGTGTTCCGCGCAAACATGCGATGACACGTCCCATCCTCCATGTTCAGCGCCGTAATCCCCACACACTTCCCCTCACTCATCATTAGATCCAGCGCAAACCACTCGATGAAGAACTGCACCCCCTCCTTCAAGCTCTGCCCGTACAGCGTATGCAGCATGGCATGTCCCGTCCTGTCCGCTGCACACGCCGTCCGATACGCCTGTCCGCCCTTGCCATACTCCAAGCTCTGCCCCCCAAGAGCGCGTTGGTATATCGTGCCTTCAGCGGTGCGGGAGAAGGGCATGCCGTAGTTTTCGAGCTCGACAACAGCGGGCACAGCCTCGCGCGTCATGTAGTGGATAGCATCCTGATCACCCAGCCAATCTGAGCCTTTGACCGTGTCGTACATGTGCCAGCGCCAGTCGTCTTCGGTCATGTTGCCGAGCGCGGCGTTGATGCCGCCCTGGGCTGCAACCGTGTGCGAGCGCGTGGGGAACAGTTTCGATACGCATGCTGTTTTCAGACCGGCTTCCGTGAGTCCCACGGCGGCGCGGAGGCCTGCGCCACCTGCTCCGACGACAATGGCACTGTGGCGTGTGAGCTACTGGGATTGCGTGGAGACATGGCTCGAATTGAGGGCGTACTCGTAGTGGTGGTCGACGACTGTCAGGCCTTTGACGTCTTGAGTGCTTACGGAGGTAAGTCCTCGCTGTTGTCTCGAGATCCGGGGGACGGAGCTACGCGCACCGAATCTCTGGCGCTGGATAGCACGCGCAAAGGTACGCATTGTGAGGATCGAGAGGATTGTACGGAAGGGGAAGACCCTCAAGGGGATCAAGAAGATAAGAGGCAATGCACGACGACATACTTCCTCGAGCTAGCTTAGCTGTTGAGAGTCGGCGTGCCCCTCTCTGGGAATAATCCGTCCTCGGTTATATCGAGTCGATCGATGCGGGAGGTGAGGCATCTGGCGAGAGTCCACCAGCATCGACATGGCCCGCTTTGGTAGTGGCAGACCTGGAGATCTTCAATATACCATTGACGTATCAGCTTGCTCGACGGCAGCATCTATGGAGTCGTGTTGGACCGCCTTGGTTGTGGGGAATCCTTGTTCTATCTGGGGATCTCGACGACGTTAAGCACGTCCACGAGTCATGCACGTTGATCTTGCGGCCAATCAGGGGTGTCATATTTGATGGGCTCAAGTAAGCGGGGTCTGGTCGGCTATATAGACTGCGACGTGACCGTGACATTATTTATTCTCTCCACGTCTCTACTCGATCTGTGAAGCTTACTCCGCATAGCAGATTGCTAACCATGATTGAATCTGAGAATGCTCGAGTTACCTTTCTAGCATAGCGTAGCCATCATCTCCCGTCTTTTTTCCACTCACTTCTCTACTTCTCTTCACAACTCCATGTTAGGTTCGTACGCGCTCTATACGCTTACCCATCCCCTCCTAGGCCCTCACTACACTACATCTCAAAGGTCCCTGTCACGCCCATCCATCAACTTGTTTTATTCTTCTCATTGATCTACACGCACTTCGCACTATCACGTCTATGATCTTCATTTCCACTTCATCAAACAAGCGTGTCTTGCATTGCACATCAAACAATCACGAAGTCATCACTACACACATCCACCCATCACTTGGTACACCGTATGTCCGCGCTCACACCTGACCGAGAATGGTAATTGGCGGGATATGTTTACTGTGTATTGTTGTGACAAACCATGTAAGGGTCAGCTTTGGAGGGAACCTGGAGTCGAAATATTACATTATACTTCATTGCTGATACATCGACACGCCAGCGTGTCTTTCTAATCCGTAAATACGTTCGTGTCCTGTTTCCCTCCTTGGTACTCCGCAGATTTCCTCCCATGGTCGTAGAATGGAACACAGCCTTGTCAGGCTCGATAGCAACGTCTTCTCCATCCTTCTCAGATAGTCCCAATTCACATACACCAAACATCCGAGAGATGGTGTGCAATTCCGGGCAGTCTCCATTCCGCAACATTCCAAATCATCAGAACCTGCATGAGGCACCATCACAAAGTTCAAGCCCAACACCCCCACCCCCTCACAACCCACAACTCCCCCGCAAAGTCCCCCACTCAGGATCAAAGTACCGCCCAAACCCCCTAATCTCACACATGCGATTAAAGCACTTCTGGCACAACTGATTCTTCAGCCTGGCCCTCTCACACCTCGCATGCCGTCTCGGATCCGTCTCCCAATTCGGATCATGCCGACCCTGCGCATCAACCGGCCCCATTTTCCAGTTCGAATCGACCGGTCTACGTAAATGCGGGTCCATGAAGACGCACGGGAATCCCAATCTGTCGCCGTCGAATTCTGCGAGCCATGGACAGGCTTGCTCTGTCGCTTTGGCGTAGCAGCGCGTGCACAGTTGGCCGCGGTGGCGTACGGTGCCGCAGAGTCGGGCGTCCTTTGGGTTGAAGGCGCGGCGCCAGGGGTGGAAGCGGTACTCTGGGTCTTTGCAGGCGCAGAGGTACGACCAGCCTTTGCTGACGCGTTCTTTGTTGTCGCGTTCGACTTGGTGCATGTAGTCACAGACCAGATGTCTTAGGTATTGACTGTCTGGCTGTGTGTCTGCGAGGTTGAGTAGAGCGTCTATGCTCATGTTTTTGCACCACGAGCATATGTCTCGTCCTAGCTCCTGACCTTCTGGACTGGAAGCACAGGCAACCCCGAATGCGCAGCGCGACTTGGGAGGTGGTGGCAGCATCTCGAAGTAGGTTGACGACTTATTCCAAAGCCAGTAACCTGATGTTGTTCGGGGTGGCAAACGTACGGGATCAATATTTCAGATCTCAGCTCAGTACTTCGTTGTAGCCCTCCACGTCATCGTCCTCTTCCTCAATTTCCTCCTCCGATCCTACCAACCTCGGAACAAATCTGTCCGCCTCTTCATGACACAGCCCAGTCGGCGTAAAGTACTGTACGATTCCAATTTTGTGCAGTCTTCTTCTCCAACACCTCTCACAAGCCTTGCCTTTCTTCTGGACAATGCCACAATCCAATCGAGTACCGCGGAGGTTCAAATCGAATCTTCGCCACCGACAGTGGCGATAATCCGGATCTTCGAAAGCGCAGAGGTAGCGGCCGTGTGCCTCGATGTTTTGTTTCGAGACTTGTTTTCGAGAGACTTCTTCGCTGACGGTGTGGATGGCAGCGGGATTGTTGTTGGCCCAGATACAGAGTTGTTCCGGATCGTGGCGTTTAAGACAGTCGGGACAGATTTGGCTGGCGCGGTAGACTTTCCTTCCGATTCCTAGACAGTATATTCGACAGAGACAATGGACGGTGGGCGGAGACTTAAAGGTCGAGGATGTCGAGGAAGGAGTCATGGAAGTCGCCGAAACTATATGGGTCTTGGCTCCGCAGGTTGCCGTTAAACTCCACCTTCAGTCACTAGCTTAACGTTGACGCATTAGAGCTTCGTTTGAAGACATGTTAGCAGCAAGGGTTGGTATGTGGATGACCTTTGCGTTCCTGGGCTGTGTCAGGGTACAGTGCTAGATTTGGTGTTGTCTTCCCAAGTAAAGAACGTACGAGAAGATGTTTCGAGTAGTCCAGTGTCGAAAGTGGAGCCAGTGTTTCCTGTTGTATCAGCCTCAACCAATATGGCAAGATGCAAAAGGTTCATTGTAGAACAGCACAGGCACATATAGAAGAGCCTTTCGCTTGGCACAAGCTTGGTCCGATATGTCTGATCAACCAGAGCTGAAGCGGTGTGAGAAGCCGGCCTATCACGCCCGGTCAACAATTCGTAACCAGAAGCATGACCATTGGTGTAGCCGATCAAGGGATTACTTCATGGTCATCGTGTGGTGATGCGTTACGAGCAAGCTCTGATCACCCCGAGGCATAATCCTCCGCCTCAAGCGAATCACGGACTGAATGCCCGACAGACTGGCAAAGGTCCAAGCGTGTACCGACCCATTGGTCGAGTTGAAGACGTGTAACAGATGAGGTTGCGATGCTACTCGCCGCCACTAGACTGCGGTCATATCCGTCAGCTATTTTGCAGCTAAAGTGGCAAGCCAGCAAACTCACCGCGATGGTGGCGCCAACGTCTAAACCGTGAGATTCGGATTCAAAATTCAAGATTCAACTCCGACGTCCCGAGATTTACCGTGATCGCTGTTAATGCCTTATCGATCTACAAAGAAATATGCCCCTCTTGTGGTCGGGCACCTTTTCATAAGCATAGTCTTGCTAGATGCCTGATATTGAATACATCGGTCGCCTGACTACATCATCCTTCTCCTTTTGGGTCTGTCATAACCTAGGTTCGTTTCGAGTACAGCAGATCTCAACTGATGGTGCGGCATCCATGCAGCGCAATCGTCGTCGCGGCACTTGTTGAGCAAGGGCCGAAAAAGCGACCTATCATTGCTAACGTGCATTGTGTGCAACCGTTGCATCGGTTTTCCTAGGCAAGACTGTCCGGTTAATCGGGTGGCATTTCGAAAGATCAACGACTCGTGCGCCCGATGGTCCGAAGTATAAGCAAAGACTTGGTCCGCGTGGCTGTGAATCTTCCTAAATCATCGGCATATAGCAGGCCGTGGTCCGCCACTGTAGATAAGAACCAGCATATCCGTGGTATGTCGCAGGGTAACATGGGTTCTCTTTGAGAACTATGGGCCTTCCCGTCGGTGGTCGTCGAATACTGTCTTACTCACACGCCCGAAGCACATACATCGTACCTGAGAAGCCCGTATAGTGATGCCCAAGAATCTTGCCAGCAAGCTGGAACTGGCTGCACCACATAAGTTGTGCAACTCAAGCTCACGATCCATGCAGGTCGCGGCGCCCAAGCGAATAATGTCAAATTTGTTGTGTTCGTTTCGGCTGCGAGGTTTCGAACGAATCAGGCATCTATACTAGACTGTAGCGAAACTTTCGTTGAGCAATGTACTGCAATGTAGTGCACTTCAAACGAGTAAGTCCAACCGAGCTCACATTGTGGGATGGGATGCGTACCTCTCCAAGTTGCTAATCCTCTCGACACGTCGCATGATCTCATGATCTTCAGACCGCTTATCGGCGCGTGCGCAGCTCGAGTCATCTGTGCCGGATCGTACTAGGTTGGCATTGTTGTATGTGAACAATCTCGGCAGAATGCGTCGTGTTAAGTAGACATGACACTTTCGTGGACAGAGTCGAGTCGACGTGAATGAATCTCTGCACGCCTATTTACACTTTGCCAAGATTCGTTGCGTAATCCTACCTGAAAGCTACTCGGCGTTGCCGACTCTCCGCGATTGAAGACGGAACTCGTGCCCTACCACACTGAGTCGTACCTGTATACTGATGTTACACAGTACCATGTCGTACATTCTGCCATCCACCAGGCACAATCTAGATAGGGAGCAGCCGTGGCGGAGTTCGGCTTTGCATCACGCATCGGATTGTTCCACCGAGATGACGGTCGGAGAATGTCACAGGTAGACTCGCGGGTTCGTAGACTAGACAGCATCATCCTTGCAGCGATGAGGCTTCTCGAAAAGACGACGTTGACAGGGAACAAGGGCTTTGGGGTTGCATGGAGTCCCCTGTCTGGACGCTAACGTGGCTATGACCTAAGATCTGCGAGACGACGACACTGGGTAATTCCACTCAACCTCAAAGATCTGTTCAGATTTGAGTGTTGTTAATCTACTGTCAAGTGTTTATTCCAAATCATCTCTGGCTACACATCAGTTGTGCCTTAGGCTCCTTGAGAACAAATCCAACATTGTTGGGCAGATTTACGTTCAAATCTCATAGTGTGTGTATGATTACCACGATTTTGCGGAAATACCACATAGAAAATTGTATTGAACTTTTGCCAACTATACAGTCATTGCATTTATCAGAGAAAGAGTTTACACAGCAATCTACAAGATTGTCGTGCTTACTTCAAGACAAGTCAAGCCCAAAGACCCAGCAGAAACAAAGCAGGCTACATCGCACCCACTCTAGCATTCCGGAATGTCGAGGCAGTGCGGTGTAACTTGTTTGGAAAGATTTAGACGGTTATACGTATCGTGTGTGTGTTATGTACGCCTAACGTAATTCAGAGTATGAAGAATTAGCAGGACGGGCAAACCAGCATTATTTCGCAGATCTTTGGTCTTGCCTTGGGCTCATGCCAGCAACGGCGTATGGAAGATACAAGTAAGCCGAGAAGAAGTATTTAGAACTTCATCATAGCGCAATATAACAGCCCTCTACGCCCAGAAAATGCAGCATCATACGCCCACCACACAAGCCATCCACATCTCTACACCCACCCACTCCCCCATCAAACAGCCCCCTTCTTATTCGCAAACCTCTCCAACGCCGGCCCATACTCCCTCCTCAACTTCTGCCTCTTCTCCACATTCCTTTTCTTCTGCCTTTCCACCGCCTCCCTCGCCCTATCCTTCTCCTCATCCACCACATTCCGACTCCCACTCTTCCGCAAATACCTCCTAAGCGCCGAATTCCTACCCCTACCCCTCTTCTTCAACCTCGCAATCTTATCCTCCTCTTTAAGATCCAAGTTGCGCTCACGCCTTCTCTGCTCATCAGACGCCAAATCGAGATTACCCACGAAATTGGGGTCGAGGGCGATCATCTCGGGCTGCAGTTTTTCAAGCAGGGCGTGGACTTCTGTTTCGCGGCGCTGTCGGGATGTTTCGTAGGGGTTGGTGCCTTGTTCCATTGTATCTGGGTTGGGCTCGCCTGCGCCGGGGATCAGGATGGAGGAGAACCCCCTGTCGTGGGAGATGCCGAGGACGTCTTCGAAGGGGCAGAAGCGCACGCGGCCGATGCTGAGGCCGTCGCCGCCCCAGGCCATGTAGGGCGTGGGCAGGACGAGGTCCGGGTTGTGTGTGAAGATGTCGGGCTTGTAGATGTTGACTTGGGAGCCGTAGCCGACGGCTGTGAGGTTGCGGTCGGAGATGGAGAGGGATGTGCCGGGGATGCGGAGGTGGTGGGTCGAGATCTCTTTGAACATGCGGATGTCCCAGACGGACATGCGGCGGTCTTGTGATGTGCTGACCATGTATGTGCCTGATTTGTCGATGGCGAGACTGCGCACGGGGCCGTGGTGGGGGAGTAGTTTTACGAGGGGCGCGGCGCTGTTGGGCGACCATAGCGTGACTAGGCCCTTTTGGTGGCCGACGTGCAGGATGGCGTTTTGGGGGTTGTGCGCGAGGGACGTGGCGGGGCCGAGTTTCGTGTACAGTTCCCCCAGCGACTGACCGGTGGAGACGTCGGTGTAGCGCAGGATGCCGGCCGTGGAGACGGATGCGAGCAGGAAGTGGTAGGGCAGGTATTCGAGGTGTGTGGCCTCGGAGTGGTTCTTGAGCTGGTGCAGCTCCACGCCGTCGCCCGAGTAGATGTAGACGCACTTTTTCTGGGCGACGGCAAAGTTCTTCTGGTTGCTGATGTGCAGCCAGCGCGCGTCCCGCACCGTCTCGTTGAGTTGCAGCTCGCAGCCCAGCTTGCCAGCTCGCCAGTCAAACGTCGCGACATGGCCTTTTCTCCCCGCAATCAGCAGATCGCGCCCGTTGCGACTGTAGTCGCATACGTCGTATGGCCCCAGGCCGTCCAACCGCAGCTCGAAGCCCTTCTTTGCTGTCTCGACGCCCACTTCCTGCTTGATCTCGTCTTGCCGTACTTTGTATGTTCGTTCTAGCTCATGCTCCGGTTCTAGAAGTCCCTCATTGTTCTCTAGCAGGATCTCGACGTTCTTCGCCTCGAGCGCCGCCTGCTTGTTCTTGGCCTCGAGCGATCGCAGGTTCGAGCGCAACTTCTTGTCCTTGACTGATTTGGGTCGGATCTTTTCGCCGCGCCCGTATTGCTTTGTTGCCGACTCGGTGAATGCCGCGAGTGCGCGCGTTTCCTCGTCGTCTATGGGCGCGCGTCTTTGCGACGTGGGTTGCGATTGTGAGAGCTCGGTTTTGGGCTTTGGCCCGCGTTCGGTGGCCATGGTGACGTTTTTCAGACGGTATATGGTAGTGAGGAAGCCGTTTGTACGTGGTAGTCAATCTTCAGTGTTTGGCGTCGTAGGGTTTGGGGCGGACTTTTGGGACGTTGTGCGTGAATGCGCTTTGCGTGTCGACCAAAATTTCGAGATTCTGCCACCCGTGACCGCTTCGAACTCTTGGCGTCGATTATCCAATCGCCAGCCTTCGCAGCCCGGAGCAATTAACATCGCTCAACATCTCCTTTCCTTTATTGTCCACTCAATCCAATATATCAGTGAGGAACATATTCAGGTGGGGTGTTGGGTAGGAGAAGATGTCAATCTAGTAGGTATGAAACCATCGTTCAAGTTCTGGTCTTGTCGAATGATACGCATCGAAATATCATTCACGCAAAACAATGTGTTAATCTGAATATAATTGTAAGTAAACAAGCATACAAACGCCTCGTCCCATTTTGTCTACCGAGGTATCCTGTCCCAAACCATCCCAGCCCATATCATGCAATTCATACCATCATATCATCTCCACCCGACCTAGATAGCCATCTCCACCTCAGCTTCAACCCCAGTCTCAGCCTCCTTCTCTCCTTCAATTTCAGGCCTCCACGCCCTCGCCGCCCGCGGCCAGACCCTCTTGTACAGACTGACGGCCACACCATCCATAGGGTTGATCTTCCCGTCAAATGTCGCCTTGAAGTATCCGTGCGTACCCAAACTCTCCTTGATAAACCCGCTCCTGCCACGCTTCGTCCACATGGGCAAGCTCTTGAACCACTTGACATCCCCGTCGTTGAAGAACATGTACCGCACCGTGACGACGCGCTTGTTGATCTTGTATGGGTGACCCGTCAAGACGATGCGCTTGGCGATGATGCGGTTCATAGACGGCGGGAGCGAAGTGCCGGTGCCGATGAGCTGCAGGAACGAGGGTGACGCGGTGGGTGTGATGCGCTGGAAGTATAGCACAGGCACATGACCCCATGTTAGCGGGCCCATGAAGGAGGCAATGGCGGATTGGCCGGCGTGCAGATAGCGGTCGAACTTGTGCACGTTGTTAGGCGTGTTACCCGCTGCGGAGAAGAGCTGAGAGTGTGTTAGTAAAAATTAAGATTCGGTCCAGATCAGAAGACTTACGGGGTTGATGATGATCCGTCGCGGACCGCACTGAGCAATCAACTCTGTTTTGGATTTCAGAGGCCCGTTATGCTCTGAGCTCAGAAGAATGCTGTAGTTGCAGGATGTGCGCTTGTGCTCGTGTCTCAGCAGGGAGAACATGGCGAGTGGGCGCGATTGAGATTGTTGGAGTTGGAGAGGGACGCCGCGGAGATGGAGATGTACTCTTGTGCCGGGCTTCACACCGCCAGCCCATGCTTCACGCAGGAACTTTGTTGCTGTTCGCTTGTAGTCTGAGATTTCGAGCAGGCGCTGCCACTCCTCTGGCTCGTAGGGCTTGTCCTCCTCAGTCTCCCAGACACTCTGCTTTAAGCTCTTCAGACCACGGTACTTGATGAGGCGTTCCCGTGCGTTCACGTTCGGATGTAGCTCAATCTCGTCGGGGAACTCCAAATCCTCATCAGCTTCGTTCTTTCTCGACTTTCTGTACGCTTCGATCTGCTCAGCCTCGTCTTCGGGCGAAGGGTCCAAAAACATCTCTGATTGCGGGTATTCTGACGGACCGCCCTCAGTCATTGCCCTTCCATCAACGTCCATGCCTTCGACACCATCTGCAGGATGCGCCTTTTCGCTCTGGCCCTCTTCGGGAACATCCTCCATGTCAAAGTCCTCAAGGTCAGAGCCAGAATCAGAGCAGTCCTCAAGATACCATGCGCTTTGGTATTTGCTGGTACCCTTTGGTAGTCGCTTTGGCTTGGGCCGCGCATCCAATTCCTCTTCATCCGAGAAGTAGTGATGGTCGTCGAGCAGTACACCCTTTCGTTCAGTCGCAGCCATAGAGGGAGCATAGTTAGTGGCATCCTCCATGATCGTCTCCTCGGGCGCAAGATCCGCTAGATCGTCCTGGTCTTCGCTTGGACGGTCTAGCACATTGTCTTCTTCCGAGTCCACCACCATGCCGTCGTCCTTGCCCTTCTTCCTCGCCTCAAGCGGAGCCGCAACAATCTTGTCGACTTGAAAGTCACCCCAGTCGCCGACCTGAATCAGCCTGTCGGCCTTCAAACCAAGGCCTCGGACGACTCCAGTCAGAACAACCTCTCCGGTGCCGTCTTCGTTGACTGCAGACTTTCCACTCGGCCAGGTGATATCCTCGATGAACATGTAGCTCCTCTGATCTCTCCATCGCACGCCCTTGGTAGTTGTTGTGCATAGAGAGCGTATGAGGTTCGAGGCTTCCTGTCGGTTGTCGAGTGAGGAGACGCGCTCGGTGGTTGGTAGGAAATGCGAGATGTACGACTTCAACGATGCGACGACCTGTGGTCTCCGTTTGGCAGGCTCAATTTTGTCCAGTCCCTGCACCACCGTGAAGCATGTCGTAAGACCCTGACTCTCGATCGACTTCAGAATCAACTCGCCCTCTGTGTCTACCTCCTCCTCTCCCGACAGCACGAAGATGACGAAGTCGGCGACTCGGCAAGCGTCCAGCGCTGCCAGCAGATCCCTCTTAACCACCACATACTGCACTTTCTGCTTGAAGCGGTCGACGTTTGTTCGTGTCCATCCGACCTCTGGAACCTCCTCTTCGATGTCCAGACTGGTGTTCAGGCTGCGCACGGCGGTGGCGGCAGAGACGTCCGCACACAATGGGATGACAGCAACAACCCTCGGCGCGGAGTCCTTGCCAGCGAACACGTTTGTCGCCTTTGCATGCTCAGCGTCCTTGTTCACGCGCATCTGCTTCGCTCGGTTGCGGCGATCGAATTTCGACATGACTTGTTGGTGGGGTGTCTTGCGGCTTCCCCGTTCGAACGACTCGACCTTGCCTATGCGATTGGTTAGAGCTGTTCTGCCATGCACAGGTCGTAGAATGCGTGCCTTTACTCAGCTCCTTCAGCGAGTTCTTGGTGGCATGGCGGGACTTGAACGTCTTCTTGTTCTGCTTGGTGGTGCTGCGGTGGTGGTGATTCTCGGGTGCCATGGTGCCGCTGCTGCTGCCGCCCGCTCTGAATCTGTAGGGAATAGACGCCACTTTGACTGTGAGGTGTTGGAATGTTTGCGCCTGGAGAGCGCAAGTGCGGGACAAAATCCGTGGATTTTGGTCGCTAATCGATAGTAATTTTTAGCGTGCGGCACAGACATCGTCAGGGTTTATCAGGGTTCATGTTGATTCAATCAACACCATCCATCGTGACCGTCATCAACCCGGCCGCAGGGCTACATACCAGGCTTTCAATTGAGGCTGGGTTTCGTCTGATTTAATTCACTACGTTGGGAGTCCATATAATTAAAAAAAAATCCGGTGTCAAGTTAATGAGACACGAGAAGATTACTAAGGTCAATCAAACAGCCAGGAGTCCAGTATATTAAACGATCTTGGTGCCATACCTGTCACTGCCAACTGGTATATTCTGTAGTCATTACATAGGCAAGCAGTCTCTTCAGCAATAGGCCTCGATAACACCCTTGTAGCCCTCAGCACTCGAGTGCAGTCGTTATCCATACTCGAAGTTAGAGTGACTCTCAGTCAAGCGTAAAAGCGGGAAATGAGCTGTCTTGTTTAGAGCTTCTAGAAGCCTCAAATCCATAATTTTACCAAAGTGTATGCTGGGCGTATACTGCTAAGAGTGCAGGTATAAGACTCCTACCAACTCTTTAGACTTTGCTGTCCAGCTATTGCGAGACTTCGCTGTACCTTGGTTCCTGGTATTCCGTCTAACTGAGGAAATGCGTAGAATGCCTTCCTTAGCATGCTACCCAAAGGTTCATATTTGGGAGGGTAAATCACGGTTGAGTGTCGAGAGACCAGCTCTTGCATGAACATGGAGAGTTCGGCCAATCTCAATGTGTGCTCTCTTGTCAAAGTCGATTCTTGAACCCATGCTTGACGACTGATAAGTAACGCACTACGGTCTGGCTTAAAGGCGGTACGACTGACCGATTGCATGTTGCATATATCATTGTTGTGGTAGACTTGACTTATCATGTCACATCTGCGCGACGCACACCTGATGGTCTGCCTCTCGCTTTCACGAAGCGTGCCGTATATAAACTACACTGAAGAGCCACGAGATTCCGGATCAATGCTCTAGAAGGTCTATCCCGTGACGTATTCGCCAGCTCTCATCTGTTGTCTAGGAGCTTCGTTCCTGCCTTCACCTGTACTTTGACCCACATCAAGCGGCAACAAACACACTCTCACCGCCTTCGATTCATCACTATCTACATATCGTTACCCAAAACAATCACTCACCTTGACACCACATTCCACACCCCAAACACGCCAAATATCACAATGGGAGCCCGCGACAGGAACAAGAACTTCGGCGCGTATGACCAGAACGACATCGACAGGCTTAGGGGCGTTCCGCTACCCGAAAAGTATGTGAAGACTCGCAGGCTCTACTACCGTCTAACAACCCTTTCAGGATCAAATGTGGCCGCTGCAACAAGAACTTCAACCACGCCAACTTCTCCACCAAGCAGCTTACCGATGCCCGCTTCCAAATCAGGAACCAGGGCCGAATCGTGAAGAACCCAAACTGCCAGCGATGCACCGGCAAGCAAGTCGTCGAGATCGAGTGCATCATGTGCCACAAGACGCAGGGCTTGGAGGCTTTTGCCAGGGTTCAGCGCAAGAACCCCAGCGACGCGGTGTGTAGAAACTCTACTACGGTTTCATACTCGTCACTAATACAATACAGAAATGCTACAAATGCATGGATGAGCAAGTGGCTCTAGCCGCTGTTGACGACGACACGTACGAGGATCCGAAGAAAGCCTTCATAACACCTGACCACTCGCGCGGCCGTATTCCTGAGTACTGGACGTCCTCTTCGGCCTCAACAGACGACTCCTTCTCTACAGCTGTGGGTCTTTCATCACCCCCAATACATCCCTATACGCTGACTCAAGTAGGGTGACAATGACAGCGAAACGACTTACAACGACAGTATTCGTGACGATCTTGACGGCGGCGGTATCTCCTTGTCAAACCACTTCCGCCACACTTTGTCTGTGTCTGGTTCTGTCCCCGAGACCCTGATCGAGACCGAGTACGCGCTCCCCGCTGCTGATCATAGCTGGAGTGAGGTCTGCACCAAGTCATGGCACACCAAGTCTGTCACTGCCACCAGCTCCGGCTTCAACCCAAACAAGTACGGCAACCCCAACGCCAGTGCTACAGCTTCCTCTAGCAGATCCGTACACTCCTTCGCCTCGAGCGTGGCCGAACGATCTGATTCGTCTGAGAGGATTGAGACTCGCGCCAGTGGTTTTGCAAAGGTCAGGGCTTTTGTAAGTCATGATAGTGTCCTGGAGACATCCGGACTGAGCGGTGATGTGAGTTGAAACTGACAATGGTACAGAAACCCTCGGCTCCACTGAAAGACGACACGTCGTCGGAGTCAGAGGAGGAAGAGGTTGACGACGGCAGTGATGATGACGACGACACTGTGATCTAGGGTTTTCGGGTGTGCATACTGGGTTTGCTTTTCTCTGGCCGTATTGGGGTCGTCCACAGTCATAACATTCGTGGAGGGGCGCCTACAGGCATCCTGGGACTTCCATTCTTTAGCAAGAACGAGGATATTAGTCTCTATGGAGCTAACTGGATTTAATATCAAAAGCGTATTTTGATGAATTTGAGGCAGTATGCGGGATTTCGAATAGGTCAGATAAAATCCGACTTTGATAGTTTCTGCATTCATGGCAATATCAAATTCGTTGTGTACCTCTTCAGTGTGATTCCAAGTCCAAATCATCAGCGTCCACGATGGGTGAGAGCATTTGGAATACGCCAGGTGAAAGTATGTGTCGCTCTGACAGTGAAGCCTTCACCATGTTTGCCACTTCACTTTGTGAGAGTGAAGTAAAGGAGGCGACCAGGCCCGATCGAGCTATAATTGCCACCACGTGAGTGCGCGACTAGCGGGCGTCCTGCGACGCGCCTCCCTTGCTCGACTTTTGGACCCCCGCTGACCTTTATCTCAACTCTCCACACGAAGTACCATTCGTACACTCTACACTCTTTTGTACTTGCCATCGCTGCAACAGACAGACTAAATATAGGCAAAATGTGAGTTGAAGGATACCTGACATTATAGATGCAGCGCTGATGGGTGGCAAATAGGGCTGGACGGCGACCGAGAGGAAGTGGTATTCGTGGACCGCATTCTGCGCTGACGGATTTTTTGGCGGTGAGTTGATTTCGCTTTTCACATCTATAATTGAGGGTTGCAAGTGCTGGGATGAAGAGCTGTTTGGCTATATTCAAGATTTCGAATTGCAATCGCTTGAAATCACACGTCACATCCTTAATATGGAGGCTGCGAATTTGAGAGAGCGTATAAACTGATTTCTTCATCAGGCCAACAATATCTCCGCTCAGGAGATTCGTGATTCGTACCTTCAGCGCGTACAGCGAGCTGAGGCAGATGCTGCGCCTGCAGACAACGGCGAAGGTCCTTCAAATACCGCCGGCAATGACGACAACGAGGATGATGAAGATGCGCCAGCCGAGTCGTCTACAATGGCGGCGGAACGCTCTCGAAAGCGCAAGCGCAACCAGGACGAAGCTATTGCGAAGATAAAGAAGGGCAAGGAAGCGAAGAAGAAGGCTTCGGCGAAAAAGAAGAAGAAGGGCTCCGACGATGATTCGGACTTTGGTGACGTGCTGGATATGTACAGCAAGGCGAAGAAGTTGCCTGGCCAGCTGGAGAATTGCGAGGTCTGCGACAAGCGATTCACGGTCACGCCGTACAGCAAGGCTGGTCCTGACGGTGGGCTGTTATGTACACCTTGCGGCAAGGAGATGCTGAAGGATGCTAAGGCGCAAGACAAGACGAAGAAACCTGCTGTTCGCAAGGGTCGCAGGAAGATTGAGAGTAATCGCCTGGACGGATTGAACCCGCGTGGGACAAAGACTCTACAACAGCTGTGTATTGAGAAGCTGGCGAAGCATTCGGAGGATATTGACGAGCTGGGCGAGATGCCCGAGAGCATCATGAACCGGATCAGTGAGATCTTCTCGAAGAAGAGGGCCATGAACTCGACTACCATGAAGCTGTTTCTCCAGCCAGATATGGAGCGAGTGGCTGTACATGAGGCGGCTTGTGAGTGCAGTATTACTCGACAGTCACGAAAATCTCGACACTGACATGAAGAATAGATCTCGAGACAGAAGACTACAACCAAATCTTTGCCATCTGCCCCAACATCAAAACCCTCTCTCTGCGCAACTGCTGCCAGTTCAAAGACGAAAACATCGACTACATGATCGAAAAGGCAAAATCCATAGTAGACATCCAGCTCCTAGGTGCCAATCTCGTGGCAAACGAGAAATGGATCGAGCTCTTCATCGCGCGCGGCCCAGCCCTCAAAGCCCTGCGCGTAGAATGGCTAGACGCCGCCTTTGACGACCAAGCCGTCGAAGCACTCACAACCTTCTGCCCGAACCTCGAGCGCCTAAAGATGGAGCGCTGCAAACGCCTCGGCCCGGATTCCATCGACGCCATCGCCCGCCTGACAAACCTGCGCCACCTCACACTACGCTTCTACACCGAGATCCCATCCGCCAAACTGATCCACATGATCGCCTCCGTGGGCCCCAAGCTCCGCACACTGTGTCTAGAGCACTTCCTCGACACCGCATCGGAGCCTACAGATGAAGTCCTCGATGTCATTCACGACACGTGCCTCTCGCTCAGCAAGTTCCGCTTCACGGAGAACCACGAGTGCACGGATGCCGGCTTCGTTAATCTGTTTACAAACTGGCACTGCCCCCCCTTGCGCTACATAGACGTGAATTCTACCCGCGACATGGACAACACCGCCCCCGAAGGGCCCCTCGATTCCCCCATCGGCCTCGCCTCCGCCGGCTTCAAGGCCCTAATGGCGCATTCAGGCGCGCACCTCGAGTTCCTCGACATTTCGTCGTGTCGGCACATCGCTCACGAAGCTTTCACGAGCGTCTTCGACGGCGTGAATGTGTTCCCGCGCCTCGAGGAGATCAATCTGTCGTTTAATCCTGTGGTTGATACGCAGGTTGTGGCTGGTGTGTTTCGGAGTTGTCCTGCTATTCGCAAGGTGGTTACGTTTGGGTGCTTTGGGGTTGAGGATGTGGTTGTGCCGGGGGGGATAGTGCTGATTGGGGCGCCGAAGGCGCAGGATGTTATTGAGCAGTTTGGGGATGTGGGGGTGGATATCCAGAGGGGGGGAGGGGGAGGGGGGAGGGTGGTGCCTGTTATGGGGTGAGTTGGGGATGTTTCTATGCGAAAGGGTAATTATCATGAGGGTAGAACACGCGGTTATGAACACAGCGAAGCACTTCATCAATCCATGATACATAAAATTACAACATAAACATACAACCCCCAAAAAACTAACTCATAAGCAACCTCGTAACAGCCCCAACATTCAACGTCCTCAAATCACTATAATGCTGTCCCGTCCCCAAAAAAACCACCGGAATCCCCGTAGCATGCACCATACTAACCAGCGTCCCCACCATATCGCCCACAGTATCACACTTGGAAACGACAAACCCATCCAGCCCCCTCCCCGGGCCAAAACTCGCGTTGAAGTTTCTAGCCTGCGCAACGCTATCAGTCCCCACCAGCGCCTCACCAACCATGAGAATCTTATCCGGATTCGCCATATTGCCGAATTTCTCTAGATTGGACATTAGTCTCGCGTCATTATGGCGGCGGCCCGCCGTGTCGATAAGCACAACGTTGAACCCATGCTTCTGCGCATGCACGACGGCGTCGGCAGCGATATTCGCGGCATCTTTCCCGTACCCTTTTTCGAATAGATCGACGCGCGACCCAGGCTGGCGGGCTGTCAGCTCCTGCAGATTCCGCACGTGGACGCGCAGTTGCTCGACGGCGCCTGAGCGGAAGGTGTCTGCTGCTGCGATGAGGACGCGGTTATTGTTTTGGAGGAGGAAGAAAGCGATTTTCGAGAGGTTTGTTGATTTGCCGACGCCGTTTACGCCGACTATGGATAGGACGTATGGGCGAGAGGAGGAGTTTTTCAGGGAGATTTCGCGGAGGAGGTCGAGGGAGGTTGTTGGGGTGAGGATTTTTGTGAGGGCTTTTTCCATGGAGGATTTGAGTATGGTTTCGATTGCTAAGTGAGGGGGTTAGTTGGGGAGTATTGGTAGGGGGATGAAGGGGGGGTAGTTTACCAGTAAAACTCGGCGTTTTGATGCCGATTAGATCGCGTTCTACGCTGTCGCAGAGGCGGACGGCGGCTTCGAGGGCGACGTTTTTGCGGAGGAGGTGCTCTTCCATTCCCTTGAGGGGTTTGGCGAGGGCTTCTTTTGTGAGTGTTTTGCCGCCGACGACGTTTCGGAAGAGGCCTCCTATCGCGCCTAGACTTGATCCGACGAGTCCGCCTGTTGGTGTGGATGTTTCTTTTTCTTTCTTCGCGTTCTGTGCGGCGATGATGGCGTCCATCTCGTCGTCTAGATCTCGGAGCACGAACTCGCCCTTGTTCGTCTTGCGGCCCCACGTCTCCTGCTTTACCTCCTCCAGCGCTTCTGGTTCGTAGTTTTCGTCGCGGACATCCGCTTGTGAGTAGTCGAGAACTGTGCCGTCGTCCTCCTCGGCGCCAAACTCGCCCCAGACTCTGTTTCTCTTCACTGCCCCCTTGCCCTTCCGCTTGGTGGAGGCTTCGTCTCCTGAAGACACTGGTGCTGAACTTAAGGTCGCCTTCTTCTTATCCCGCCTCGACATCTTGCCTCCTGCAGGCCTGGCCTTCCCTGTGAGCAGCTGGCTCCGTGTCGCCGGCGTTGTGGGTCTCGATGTGTCTGGTGTGGGAACGGGTGTGGAGTCTGCACTCGTGTCGTATAGTGGGCGCTGTGGTGGTTTCTGGAAGGCGGGTACTGGCGCACTTTCCTCAGCACTATCATTATCGGTGCTCGACTCGGGTGTGGTGAGCTTGATGCTGGGCGCATTGGAGTCGCTCTGGCCCTCCATGTCGTGCATCTGCCTGTCGAAGTAGGAACCGAACTTGTCGCAGTTGACGACGCTGCTGTGCTCCGTCTTGAGCTGGTCACCATACAGGCCGACAAACAGTGCGCGCACATTGTCGAGCAGCTTGTCTATCCATGTGAGGTGGACGAGGCTCTGGTAGACTGCCTGTGGGGTGGTCAGCCATGCGACATATCCAGAAAATAATACATGAAGAGAATTGGACCACACACCACAAATATAAGCCCCAGATCCTTCGCAGCAGTCCACTTCAACGTATACCCCTCCTTCCTGTACGTGGGCTTGGAGCCGCTGTCCTCTGCCTGTGGCTGTATGCGCTCCTCGATGAAGACATCGCGAATCAGGCTGTTGATGACATTTGCGCCGACGGGGGCATACGTGCGCGACCACAGGACGACGCCCGACGTGGTCAGAATCTCAAACGTGTCTAGCATGGCGGGTGCGCAGCAAAAGTGTGGGGGAAAGACGTCGTGGTTGCGGGTTGGGCGGGCGAGGGACAATGACGACGGTCCAAGCGCTCGCTCTCTTGCCAGATTGTTCCGAGTCGGAGTCGGGAGTGTCGTGTGGTGTAGGCGCCAGAAATTCGGCTTCACGACATCGCTTTTCCTTCTAGACACGCCCCTTTTTATACGACACGTCTCTCGCTGGAATTAAACAATTGAATCGACGACACGCGCCGCAATGCAGCGCCCCGCGTACAACAACCCGCCCGCGCACTCTCCACCACGTACGCACTCCTTCAAGCTCCACGAATGTTGCTATACTGACTGACTCCCTGCAGTCCACCACCCCATCCCACAACACGTCTCGACAGTCCCGCAGCTGCGCTCGCCCCCTCCACCCCAACCGCCCTCGCAACCCCAATCCGGCTATGGCTACGGCCAGCAAGGCGGCGGCATGCCCCAGCAAGGCGACGGCTACGGCATGCACCCAGCCTTCGGGGGCTTCATGAGCGACCCGACAGCGCAGCTAGGTTTCCAGATGGGCAAGAGCGCCGTCGACGCGGGGCAGCAGTACATGGAGCAGAACGTGCGTCTCCCCCCCCCTCCCAGTATATCAACGAATGAATGGGTGACAAGGGGGACATAACTAACAAAAACACACCAGCTGGGTCGCTACGTCTCCGTCGGCGCGCTGAAACACTACTTCAACGTGACAAACTCATACGTCCTCGCCAAACTACGCATCATCCTCTTCCCCTGGTGGCACCGCCCCTGGTCGCGCGCTCCACGCCATCCCGACCCCTCCGTCGCTGCATCCTCGTCCCTCTACCTCCCGCCCCGCGAGGACATCAACAGCCCGGACATGTACATCCCCACCATGGCGCTGGTAACCTACATCCTGCTCTCGACGCTGCTCGCCGGTCTACGCGGAGCCTTCCACCCCGAGCTGCTAGGCTACACAGCCACCATCGCAGGCCTCGTCGTACTCCTCGAAATCCTCACAATCCGCACAGGCACCTTCCTGCTCGCCATCTCCTCGTCATCACAACTCCTCGATCTAGTCGCGTACTCGGGGTACAAGTTCGTCCACGTCATCATCTCCCTGCTTCTATCACACCTGACGGCTTGGATGGGCGTAGGCGGCGCCTGGCTGCCCTGGCTCATCTTCCTGTACTGTTTCAGCGCGAATGCGTTTTTCCTGCTGAGGAGTCTGAGGTATGTTCTGCTTCCTGATCAGAGCGCGCAGGGTATGGGTGTGGGCGGGAATGCGGCGGCGGGGTATACGGTTGCGAGGAGTCAGAGGAATAGGAGGACGCAGTTTTTGTTCGTGTATAGCTATGTTGTGCAGTTTGGGTTTATGATGTGGTTGAGTAGGGTTTAGGGGGGGGGTGTGGATGGGAAGGGAAGGGATGGTTGGTGTGGTGCCGGTTCATCTCGAGGACAAAAGGTAGCTGTGTGGATGTGATGGAGTAAGGGCGCATGATGTGGGGTGGGAATAGCAATGGAATGGGAGTTCTCTGAGCATATCATAGCACATCAGATACTTAGGCATTGTACAATATATCCAAAAACGAGTTTTCAAAAGCGAGGCATCACATCACCACGCCATACAAGCTAGTAGTAGTAGTAGAACATGAAGCGCACTTCTCGATTCCTATCCAAACATATCCAATATCAATCCAAGTCCAACATCACACCACGCATCGCCGTAGCGAGATAACGTTCATGAACATACAATCCAATTCGATCCAATCCAATTCAATCCAAGCCGAGCTGAGCGCCAGATCAAGATTCAGAACAAAGGAAAACACGCCAGACACAGAAAGAGAGATGATTGAACTTGATTGGATTTGAATTTCATTGAATTGACTAGTCCGACAAAACAGATAAGTATGTAGAGAGAATATACAGCATAGCATAGCATAGCATAGTCGGATAACGGATCAAGAATCGGGGATATCGAGGAAGAGGAAGAGGAAGAGAGATACTGGTATATAAGGGAAAGTTCTCGACAAGCAATGGAGCTTTTCTTCCATTCCATTCCATGCTTTCTTTCTTTGTAAGTATGTGTGTGTGTGTATTTTAACCCTTTTGCGGGCTTTTCTTTGCACTTCCTCATCATCATCACATGTTATGTTCGCAACGTATTCAAAGAATGCCCTTCCACATGCCCGGGCCCTCCCTCCGCAGCGCCATCGCAACCTCCGTAGCACAGCACGTCCGCTTCTTGCCAAAGTCCTTTTGCACCGGCACGCGAGAGTACTCGGGGACCGTGTGCTTGGGGGACTGCAGGCCCTTTGCGTCGTCGTCGGGGACCAGCCAGTGCGAGGACACGTCCCAAGGCTGGGCGACCGACCGATCGGCGAGGATGGTCTGTTGGCCGCGGAGGTCAAAGGCGGAGCGCGTGCTGTGGAGTAGGTGGCGGACGTTTTGCTGGAGGTCGACGGATGACCTGCCGCGCTTGCGGCTCGCGACTGAGGTGCTGCACATGGGGCTGTCGACTTTGCTGGGCGTTGTGTTTACGTCTTCAATGTGGAAGCTCTCCATGTCGGGTGAGGACATTGGCTCGCTTGACGAATCACCCGATTCGCTCGATGATTGTAACCGCCGTCCGAAGTTCCGGCATGTCGCCAGTCGGGCCAATTTGACCTGACTTTGGTTTGGCGCCCAGCCAGTCGACGAGACGGAGGAAATCGACGATGCGCGTGATGATCGTGAGTTGTCCGAGATCATTGACTCGGGAGATGAGGAGAAGGAGGAGGAGGCCAGGGAAGGTCGTCGGCCCGAGAAGTGATAGGCTTCCAGACCGTTTCTGATGCTTGGGTTGTACTGGTCGACACAGCTGCGCGCCAAAGACGAGCACTGTGCTTGTTGCATTGCTGCCGTCATCGATGAACGTTGCGATCCAAAAGCCATCGCACTCGCTGCAGGAGTGTTGCTGGCGTAGGACTGCGGTGTCAACGCGGGCGTTGGCAATGGGCCCAGGCGGGCTAGAGATGGTGTGGGTGGGAGGAGATCGGGCTTGGGCTCCAGGAAGCGGGGAACCTGGTAGCAAGAGGGTGTCGGTGTGGTCTCCTTGGAGCCATACAGATCCGACATTGAGGATCGGGAGGAGGAGAATTGGCTGAGCTGCGGTCTGACCTCGCGACGAACAGGAGTGACTGGCGCAACAGGAGCCAGGTGGACAATATCCAGCTCGGGTGTCAAGCTAGGAATAACGTCCTTCCATGTGTTGGGTAGGCAAGCTCCCGGTGACGACGGTGGGTTCTTGGGTGTGTGTCGCAGCATGACATCCTGCCACTTCTCCCAAACCGAGTCGACAATGTGGAGCTTCCAGTTGACAGCTTCCAGAAAAGCCATCTCGTTTGTGTTGATCTCACAAACCTTCAAGCCGGAGATCTTGCTCCATGCTCGGGCCGAGTAGTTGCGGTCCTGCAGATACTTCGACGCAAGGATGAGCGCGGCGAGGAACATGCGACGACCACACTGCAGAGCGCGAAGAGATGTATCTTCAGGTTGAGCCATTGTGAAATCGTGCTTTGGCAGATGAGCCTTGATGAGAATCAGGTAGTACAGGGCAACCTGCAGAGTGGAGTAGCTAGTGCGCGACCGGCGAAGAGTCTCCTGGATGAAGGTGCGGAGAGGAAGCACTCCACGGCCAGAAGCATTCTCACATACACTCTTTGGTTCGGAGAGTTGCCAGATGACCTCAACCATTTGGGTGGCAGAGTCTTGGAAGGTCAGCGGGTGTGTGGAGAGATGGAGATCCAGAGGATCCAGGGATGGTATGTGTACTAACCGACGAGGCAGTCGACGAAGTTGACCTTGCGGTCGCCTTGTCGAACCAGCTGAGGTGGTGGTCGTGAATTGACGGTCGTCGACGATCGTCGAGGGTTTTGTCGCTGCTCCACTGGCGCCACAAACTCGGTCCGCAGGGATGGCAATCTCTCCTGAGCAGTCTCGCGGCATGCCGAGGACTGGTACTGGGGGAAAGTGCAAACCCGGTTGATGGACTGGTATGGGGCCAAGCTGGAAGGGTTGACGGGAAGCGTAGGAGCTTGCCATGCCCTCAGGCTCTGCTCTTCTGACTCCCATTTGGAGGGGCATGATGTGGAGCTAGTGCTGGACGCTTGTGATGCGTCATCTGAGAAGATGGAAGAGGTAGAAGAGGAAGCGGAGGAAGAAAGAGCAGAGGCATAAGGGTAACTGGCGGGCGAAATACCGAAAGAGGTAGGACGCAAGTAGTCGAAGGTCATGATGAAGGAAAGGAGACTATAAAGAGATAAGACGATAAGGAGTGAGCAGAGAGGGGGATGATGCTTTGTCGTTACGTCTCGGAGTGCTGACCGTTAGGTAGACCACGAGGGGTGGCGCGAAGCGTGACCGTGGGGTGACCGATGAGTAAACCGATGGACAGACTGCACGTTATGCGTACAGTTGCCAAGTCGTTGAATGTGTTTGCGGATGCGCGCCAGAGATGACTTCAGTCACCGTCAGCTGCAGAATCACCGAAACAAGACCTGAGGGGAGACCGTCCGCAGTGGAGTCGGAGAACACAGCTCGTGGGATAGCGGGGCTATCGCAGAAGCTGGATGCGACAGAAAGCTGCGGTGATCTAGCAGGCGAAACCTCCAATGGCGAAGATCTTGTTTCCGGAAGTAGTGGTGATTGCTGAGCGACTGGTGACTGAAGTAGTAGTGTAGGCTGTAAGGTACATGTTGGCCGGGCAGATGTGACGTGAAAGAGTTCGAGTGCGGTGAGTACCGTTGGAAGGTATTACCGAGCCGGAACGCTTCGAGAGTCGCGGTGATGGATTAAATCGGGCGTTTGATTACTATTGGTCGTTGGTATGGTGTTCGACGGCAGGTGACGTGTAAGGAAGTGGCGGTCGGCGACGGAGCAGTCGGTGAGAGGGGAGCGCGCTTGGTATGGCAGCTACGCAGGCGGGACAGAGAGCGCTTTAAACAGGCAGCCTCGTCGTCAGGTACGGGACTGGAGGGGGGCGATGAGTCGTTGGGTAGGCGGCAGTGCGGCGGCGACGGGTGTCGTGCTGGGCTGCAACCTGGGCAGAGACGGAATGGGCTAGGTGGAAGGTGGTCGACAAGGATGTGCGATGGACGTAGTAGACAACTGGTAAACCGTCGTCCTAGATCAGGCCCCAGGGCTCGCTCGTCTGCGTGGTGAAGTCCATTGCTGCTGTCTTGAAGATGGAGGGCCGGGCTGGGCAGACTGGCGATTAATAGCACGTAGGCAGCCCCGGCCCTGCAACGCCCCCAGCACTAGCTCCAAGACCAGTCATCGCCCGCCGTCGCGCGCACGGCCTCTTGCCACACCAACGGACTCATCATTTTCGATGGCGATTCCAGTTTCGACGGGCACGAAGAGCCGTGTGGGTCCGTCGCCGTGCTAGCCAGTGCCGTGATTCGCCTCCGCTGCTCGTTGTCGTCGTGGTCGTGGTCGTGGTCGTCGTGGCCACCGAGCATCCGCTGCCCGCTCGAGCGCTGCTGGAGTGAGACCCCTCCCCTCGTCACGCACGCATTACGCATAGCCCGCCAGCTCGCACCTTGCGACAAGCACCGCCGCCTGTGCCTGGCGCAGCGCGTTACAGACGCCCGTTACCACGCTTTGCTACGCACGCCCAGGGTTCCGCCTGTTCTAGTCGCGCTCTCGACGGCGGCAGCACACGGCGTCCCCTATTCCTCAGCGCGCTCAGCAATCCAGTGCGTGCCAGCCTGTCCTGTTGCGCCTCTGTTGTTTGTTGCCAACCCCTCTTGCGTGCCTCGCCAAGACGCTGCAGCTGCTTGATATCTCGCTCGCCCCATTGGCTCGTCCCAGCCACGCCAGCTGAGAAGAGCCATTTTACGCGTCCATGGTCCTCTTGCGGTGAGATTAGGGGCAAACCCCCTCCATCATGGCTGCGACCGCCAGCCGTGACTCTGCGACACACTTCATTTGATCGCCCGCCTGTCGCGTTGCACTCTGCTTGTTGCCTCATACTATCGAGTGCAACGCAGCACAAACACGGGGCTGGCAGAGAACTGCCGCCTTCCTCGCGCAGCCAGCCTGGGCGAGACGTGTGCACATGTCCAACTCCTCAAGGCGAGCCATGTGTGAGCAGCAAACATTGCCCCTAATGCCGATCGCTGGGCTCTGGCAATTTCGCCGCGACGTCCAGCGCTTGATCGTTCGCTGAAGATCCTTCCCCATGCAACCAAGTGCAGAGTTTGCCGTCCGTCTGCTTCCAGAAGGTTTGGGGCTGCCAGCTGACGACTCACCACCGAGGACAACCCTCCACCATCGGAAGCCATCTTGTTCTGGAGATCGAGGGCTTGGCTTGGTCATCGCTACCATCCATACCATACCACACCACCACCACGGCAACTTCACTCAACCCTCGGTACAGCCGATCATCACAGTCGCAGGCAGACGAGACATCCCTCGGAGAAGCTCTAGTCTCATCAAACGAAATGACGATTCTGCGTTGCCAACGTGACTAGGCTGACGCGAAGTCTGGTGACCTCGTGACCGCGCTTGTGCCGTATCCGTATCCCGGCGCGCAACTAGGGTCAACGAACCAGAGTCTCAGCCTAATGGTAGGGTCTGAGACGTGATAAAGTGCTATTATATGACTCACTGCTGCCTGGACTACTCCCAGAATATCCACACGAGGTTGGACAGACAACCAGTCGGCGATAACGTATCCATAGCGACAACGCGACCACGTCCCAAGCAAGGCAGAAGACCGTCAGCATGTGCGTCGCAGAGTGGGAACGATGACGAACTGAACACAGTGTGATATTGCGCCTGATGTGGTTGTTGACGCTTTAAGACGGTAGAGTGGAGTCTACCATCGACGTGGATATGCAGAAAGGTGAGAGTTTCAGGCCGCACGAGAATATCTCCAATGGCGCGCAACCGAAGCAAGTTGCTCAACAAGAACGGTACAGTTCTACCAGTAGTTGGTTATCCTGGTTCTCCAAATCTTCCACTGAACGCCACATTCATTTATTCTCTGTACCACGTATTAGTCTTGCAAGTCACACACACTATCACATTATTCGCTCGCCGGACAAGGACCAAGTTTGAATTCGTTTCTTGTCTTTGATTTTTCAGGCCTCGCGCCCTACCCTGTCTGCAGTTCTTTCTTCTTTACACGTCATCACCATAGTCTGTTTCCCCTTCTTTCTCTTCTCCTCTCAACTCCTCTTGTACATTCGCTGAGCCGAGATGGCATAGTCAGCATGAAGTGATCTCACTATCATCCACTTCCGCGCGGACAATAAAGTTGGTAGTAAGAAGGTAAGCTGCGGATCGGTTGCTCATACCAAGGCATCAGATCGGACGATCTGCGTTTCGCTGGGGTGCGTCGCATAGCCAAACTCTTTCCTCGTTTGAGTTGTGAGATAGATGCATGAGCCATCATGACGATGAAATGGAATGCAGTGCAGTACAGAGAAGTGATAAAGAGCAAAAGCAACACGGATAAGTATGTGCGGGTGTGTTTACGTTACATCTTCTTGTGCTCAGCTACTCCTCTTGTGCTGTACTAGAATAATTCCTCTCTTTCACTCACTTTAGCCGCCCTGCTAGCAAGACTACTTGTATACATCCAGGGTGTTGTGTGGAAACACATTAGACATGTAGAGACAGACCTAGGTACTGGATGTTCAAAGAGTGAGTGTCTGGAAAGCATGTATAGCTATAAAACACTTGTTATGAACTCTTCGTACCTGCTAACACACGAACGACTATACTCAATGAAACGCCCCAGGCATAGCAAGATTCTCGTCCCCGCGAACCGGCTCTTCCACCGACGGATGACCAGCAGGTAGCTGGTCCAGCCCAACCTCCGCATCGCTCACAGCAACCGCAAACGGACACCCCGCAGCCTGCGCCCGCGCCAACGCCGACGCATCAATCGTCTCATCAGGCAACGTCTGCTCGTCAGGCACAGCCTGAACCCCAGCCTCCGCCTGCGCACCCTCAACCACATCCGCCGGCCGCACCCCCTTCCCCAGCACCTCCCTCTCGACGTCTCCCTCCGGCGCAATCTGGCGAAACATATCCATCGGATCAAACCACGTCCGCACATCCCGCAACTGCAGCTTCTCGTTCACGCTCGCCACCGTCACGCCCTGGATATCTATCGTCCCCCCGTGCGCCTTCGCCCGCACCTTCTCCCCCTTATTGTTAATCCCCACGTAGTCCCCCGCCATAACGCCCCAGTGCCGCCACCGGAACGCTACGACCGGCGGCCCAGAGTACACTTCCAGCACTTCCCACGCGAAGGCGGGCATCATGCGCTTGAACGTCTTATGCGACGAGGCGAAGTCGGAGTGCTCAGGCGAGTAGTACTCGTTCGCCGCGATGATGGCGTTGTAGGTCCCGAGCTTCAGCATGTGCGATGCGGGTTCCGGCTCCGAGGCGTTGATGGCGAAACTGTATGCCTGAGGGTCGATGGTGCGCCAGTCTGGGAGGTGCGGCTTGAAGGAGGCTTCTATTTCCCAGTTTTTGACGAGGTTCTCGACGAGTTGGGGGAGGGAGAGGGGGGCGTGGGTTTTTTCCTTTGCTGCGGTGAGGGGTTAGTGGGTGGGTGGGTTTGTCGATGGGAGAGTGAGAAAGGAGGGAACGCACTTTCTTCAAAGACTTTGCGCGTCTTGGTGTAGTCTGGTGCTCTGCCATATCTCCATTTTACGCCCTCGTCTTTGAGCACGGCGTTGGGGTCTGTGACGTAGTCTGGTAGTTCGGGGGCGGGCGGCTGTTGAGCGTTTTCGGTGGACATTGTTGCTTTGGGTAGCGTTGCTGTGTTGGAGATTGAGAATGGTGGTTGTGGTAAGTTGACCCCTCATCACATACCTGATTGCTGAATTTATACGCAGTCAAGAGACACGTCGGTACATGCGTATCTGCAATCGATCAACGCTAAACTGTGCGCTTAGCTATCAACAATGAAGCCGCGGACCAAGTTGTCAACAGTGAAGCCGCGGACCAAGTCGTCAGTCAACCAACGCAGACCGTGAAAGCCGATGAGGTGTTCTACTCACTACCAAGACTTCAATATCACTTATCACCAAACTTGCAAAAAAACCGACTCGTCAAGATCCGTTCCTCGCCAACATTATAAATACACCCCAACACTCCAACACTCTTACACATGCTATTCCGCACTGTAAAACTCCCGCCCTTCGAAAGGTCACCTCCTTGCGCCTATTTGCTCCCCTCCCTTGTGGAGCTGCTGCATGTACTTTGAGGGTGCGTCGCCTAGAACGTGAAAGCAGGACGGTGATTGGAGGGTTTAGTGCTCGCGTAGTGGACTGCTGGGTACACGGGATGTGGGGATGCGGGTGAACGGGCGGGTCGTGTGTAGAGGGACGAGTAGGGACATAATTACTGTGTTCGTGTTGGTCTGGTGGGTGGGTCTTGGGGGGTGTTTGCATGAGAGGGTGGCTTTTTGGGGTTGCGCTGGATAAGGTGTGTGGGATCTTACATGTGGGGAAAGCATTGGAATGCTTTTGTGATTTGTTCTATTTTACCCGTAGAGCCTGTGCCTCGGTTTTGATGCGTCTAAGACGAGAGATTTGTCAACTGAGACTCGGACTTGCTCGCGCGTCGGGAAAAAAGTCGGAAGTAAGATGTGTGACCGAACAACCAACATGACCACGATACTACATTTAGATAATTTGCAAAAAGGGCAGCATTTGCAGAATAGGCTATCTAAGTCTTTGTACTCTTCGTGTTTCCACGAAATACCCCACCGTTATGCTATTTCTTGCTTTCATCGCGACGCGAGAGGTTACTGCACTTGAGGCGTCCCAGCGGGGTGAGATCGATCAATCCAATGAGGAAGCCGAAGGATGAAGGAGTTTCTCAGCTGTCAGCTGACATTCACGTAACCTTGCCAAAAACACTGTCGCGTCGAATTAGGCCAGGTTCCATCTCCAGCGTAATACCAGCATGGCTACCGCTAATCTCCATACACTTGATAGCGACATACTCTTCGGGCTTTTGGCTACCTCGACGGATCTCGTCTCCCTGCGATGCTTGATACTTAGCCACCGCGCCCTTTACCACGCCTTCAACGACTCCCGTCGCCTAATCCTGAGGACGGTTTTCAAGACACAGAACAATGTACACCCCTTACGTAGGCTGAACGAGCGCGACATCACGGCGGCTGAAAAATACATAAATCGCCTTACGTCAATCAACGCAATCGACCGCGTCGCTCTGCGTGAGGCTCTCTGGCCTGCGCTCGAGCGCACCATACCAGCCAAAACACCCTCGAAATGGGCCACGACGCTGCTGGCTTGCTACAACAAGGCAGAGCTCAGAGATGATGCCCTCTCATTCGCAAAGCGCACCATGGGCCTTATTCTAGCCTCGCCTCAACCTCTCCACACAGAACATCGCATCTTCGCGAGAGCTGTCATCCGGACATATATGGCGGCAAAAATGCCCGACGAAGCCATAGAACTGGAGGAGACGATTCTACGTCATCTCGCTCCACGTTCGCCTGACCACAGTATCTGGGCAAAGCAACTCCTCGTCACCTACCAAGATACCGGACATGCTGAGAAGATCCTACCCCTGCAGTTGGCTAGCTGGGAGCTCTACAGACAATCGGTGGGCTCTGGCAGTGAAGTAGCCTTGGACTGGGCACGCTCAATCACGCGAGGCTACCAGCTCAAAGGCGAACATGAAAAGGCCATTGAATTCCACCAGACGGTGTGGAATTGTCTCGATCCCACAACGCAGCAGTACGTTGCCTGGTCACGGCAACTAATCCACTGGCTGCAAAAATCAAACCAGCATGGCGAAGCCCTCGTAGTCACAGAGCAAGTCTGGCACCATCTGCAGCCCAACGCACGTGGTTACAGGCCGTGGGCAGCGCAGCTCGCTGACCAATATGAAGCAGCCGGTCGCCCTGAGATGGCGGTTGCTGTGAGTGAAGCTGTCTGGGCGGAAGTCCTTGCGTGTTTGACGCGCTTTCCTAACGACGCTTCCTGGAAGTATCAGGCTCGGGGGGCGGGGCTTAAGCTCGCTAGAGCGTATCGGCTGAATCAACGTGGGGATGAGGCTACGGCGCTGGAAGCAAAGTGCAGGGAGATTAGCATTTAGAAGGCTCGCGCTTATGTTGGTTGGCCTAGAAGACTTGTTGTTGTATGGAGTTCTTCGTCTCTGGATGTGGTTATATCTTAGTAGGTATACGTTTGCATCATGGAGAGAATATGTCCCAAAGAGACATGTCAGCACAACTCGATCGTCGTGCAAGAAGGCAACTTGAGACTCAGGACATCCTCGGACACCCACCGCAAACGGAATATGGGCCGACTGCGTCAAAGCTCTACGCGTCGTCCCAATGTGCTTTGTCAGTTTGCGTGCGAGGGGAGGACACGATGATCACTGAGCGCTGAGGCAAGACATAACCATCGCATAAGACTAAGGCTTTGTTAGCCATGCGAGTCTGGGTCGAGGGGGATTGCGCTGATGTGTAAACCAGCCAGGATAGGTGTATAGTAATCACCTGAGGTGATGGTTCGGGTGGATCGAATGTATAAGATTCCCTGAACGCAGAGCTTTCAATACTGTTTGTGAACAACATTTGATTTATCCACTGAGGAAGCGAAGCTTGCCTGCAGTTGCTCTGGGTAGAAAATGGCATCCTCACTGTGATTTGCTTGCTGCATCGATTTCCGGAATACAATGCAATCCACAGACTGACCGATATATATGTCAACTGCCGAACATGGTCTGCCGATATAATGCGTGAATGGATCAGAAATCAGTTGCTTCACATCGCACCCTGATTTGAAGTGTTGAAGTGAATGGGCTTGCCAGTCGATGAGGTTCAAGGTGGGATGTTGCATCTGCACTATGGCATACTAAACTTTAGCTGCATATAATCACATACATGGCATGTAACCAAAGTAACTAACTCTCTCCCTGATCACTGACTACCATATCCATAGCATCTTGTGATTGACTTCTTGCTGACATGTGTTAGAGCGGGATCTAGCACTAGCGCCCGCGGAGGCTGACGTCATGTTTTACACAGGGAATTGTTTTGACTCAGCGTTGTAAATAGAGTTCTCGTTTCCATCAACAATCACACCCCGTAACCGTCAATAGTCAACCTTTTCGCTCAAAATGGGTCGCCGACAGCGCCTGATCAGCAACTCCATTCTGCGTGCGATCTTCAGGGCTAAACCGATAGAGAACGATGCAGAGGCGCGTCCTGGATTCTTCGCGCGTGTCCTGGCCTTCTTTACCTTCTTTCAGCTCGCGCTTACCAGATACCGCGCTTCGCTCTTCAAGAAATTGAGGAACGAACAATGGCAGATCGAAGAGGAGGAGTATACGGAAAGTTTTCGCAGCTCGAGCCAGGGTAAACGGACGGATTTGATCGCAGCTGGGGATCTGGGTTATTCCGGCTCTGTATGTCATTCCACTCGCTGCAGGAAGACAATACTGATAGATTGCAGACCTTCTTTACGACACCAAACTCAAAGTACCTGGTCAAATCCCTGCCTCGACACTTCGAGCAGTCATTCTTCCGCCAACGTCTTCTTGAGCCTTACGTTGAACACATGGAGTTCAACAAAGATTCTCTCCTCGTGCGCATCACCGACCTTCTCTATTCTCCTACAGCCACAATCGGATCTGCTCTTGGTTTCGCGCCTAGTCACCACATTGTCATGGAGAACATTCTTTACGGAAAGACAAGTTGTAGTAAACACCAACAAGACCAATGGGAAACCTACGACCTCAAACCAAACGACTACTTCTATCCTGAACGCGATGTCGCAGGCGGCGCACTGGCCCCCCAGAGCGTAAAGGACCGCCTTATCGACGAGTTTCCTGACAAAATTCGAGTGACGATCGATCAGAAAGAAGAGCTCGTCGCACAGTTGTCCAGGGACTCGAAAATTTTGCGAAACAACAATGCCGTAGACTACTCGCTATTCCTCGTGCGCTACCCAGCTGACATCAACGGTGTTCCTCCACCACCCGGACGCGGCTCGTCATGGCGCACAGGTATAACGTCTCGTGATGGAAGGTGGATCTACCGAGCGATCGTCCTAGACTTCTTTTGGGCAAAAGATGCATTCCAAGCGCAAACTCTGACCGGCCTGGTAAAGCTGTTCAACGCGCTGAAGTGGGGCAAAAACCACGGACCTATGAGCATCACAACGACGAGCGAAGAGTACAGACAGAGATTTCTCGGTATGATCGACAACATGGTCGAAGTACCCGATAGCGCTGGGCGGCCGGCCGGGGAGATCAGAAGTCCCACACCAAGGACTGTCGAAGAGGTCTAGGAGTCGTGCAAGGATGCTAAGTCGGGACGAGGTTGGGCTGTGCTAGCATTTCAGCGATGGAGTTTGGATTTGTTCCCGTTACATAGATGATACCCTATTAATTGCAACACAACCAAATTTATGTCAGCGAAGACCATTTATGACCGACTGTCAAATGTACTCGCCTTTAAGTCATGAAGAGAATCCTAATCGTCATAGCAGGAACAATTCAATGCATCATGTGTACTAATGGGGTGGTGGGTGAAATCTGATCCCACGCCGACAATACAATCAGACGAATATCTTGCTCCAAACACTAATTAACAGCCTATTCAACTCCAGCGATGCTAATACAATTCAGCCGAGCAGAGAGAGTAACAAACGTACAGTCCACTCGCTATGCTTCTTCGTATACTAGTGATGAACTAGGCCCGGCGGTGAGCCCAACCTCCCCTTGGATGTTTCGTCATCGTACATGATCCTTTTGCTTTTAGGTGCCTTTTCGAGTAGAGCGGACGATCATGCCAACACACATCTAAGCTATTTGTCTAATCCCTCATGGGAGGTGATGGGGTTACGCAAGTGGCCACGAGGTCAAATTGGATATTGTCTGAACAGCCCTCGTGTCATTGCGGTTCGTGTTGACATGTTCCTTGGAGTGTCGAGTGAGAGAGAAGACAGTTATGGTACTAGATATGTCTGTACTATGAGGTGAGGGATCAAGTTGCTTTTACACAAGTAGCATACATCTTGGACTATGTCTGTACAGTAGGATTCGAGCGGTGTGCGTGAATGACGTCATACAGCGAGATACTCCTACATATGATCCCTGTGCACATGAACATATAGCGATATAGGACATCGTGAACTTGAGGCGTACTTGCCACGGTGTATCATTACTCTTGCCGCGGACGCATTAACATTACTTCCACTAAAACTTCCGCACCCCTGCGCTCCTCGGGCGTGAGCTAACTAACACAAAACCCCTCTCAGAACAACACCTTTCTCATCTCCAGATATCTATTTCTTGCACACTACCCTTTGAAGTACACAGCCGACGTCTCTCGCTTATCGTTCTATACATACGCCATCCTTCTGCAAGTCTTCCTTGCAGTTCCGCTGGAACCGATTGCCTGCCAATCACAACCCCGCACGCTGAGCCCTACGTCACACGTCTGACCTCATAGGGTCCCCGCAGGCGCCCCAAGATGTCGGTTCTAGCTCTCAAAGCGATCGGTTACGGCGCCGAACAGATTCCTGACAGCTTCTTTGAGAAAATTCCAGGCGGATACTTTACGCCGAAAGAAAAGAAAGACCGGAAAAAGGCTAGGAAGGATCGCAAAGAGAAGGGACAGAGAAGCGAGAGTCGACGTTCGCAGCGAGATCGCAGCCCTTCGACGGATGAGTCGGACTACAGCGCTTACGACGATACCGATAACGAGAGAGAGCAAAGAAAGAAGAAAGAACGAAGTCGTCGAACGAGGAACGCAGGAAGGAGTTCTAGTAGAAGTCTGAGCCGTGGCAGATACAACCAGCGCAGCATAGATTCGGACGGCGCATTCAGCGACCATACAGATATGGCAAACGTCGAGCAGGGACAAGGCGGGCTCCCATACTTCCCTCCGCCGCCTCAATCTGCGTATGAGGCATACAGCCCGCAGGACTATCCTCAAAGGCAAGCGCAAGATGATTTCTACCGACCATCATCAGCGCGGCCGGCGTACACCCACCCCTCTCAGGTAAATAGCTTTTCTCGTTCTCGCAGTGCGACACTTCCGGTGACGACTGCTCCCCCTACACCGGTGACATCACGTCCGCGAACCTCGACGAGCAGAACGCCATCGAATTCGCCGAGTTATTTTCGTTTGCAGTCTTCGATGTCTGATTCTCTTTCACGCGGCACTCCGCTTTCCGCTGTCTTCTCTCCTTCTTACGATCCGCCTCTTGCGACCTTGCTCCAACGAGCCGCCACTAACACTCCTCAGCCAGCAGCTGTGCCACTGCATAGCCAGATACATGACCCTTCTTCACCTACAGTAGCATATGGTGCTGAAGCTGCGCACCGCTTTGAGGAGATCCAACACGCAAAGTCCACGCCAGGACAACAACCTCGAGTTCGTTCTACAGCGCGGTACTCTCCAGGTCCAGGTTATCAACCTTCGCCTCCAGTGATGCCAGTGATGCCAGTCGCTGCTATTCCTCCTCCTCCAATCGGCTCGAACTCTGAGTATCCTCCCTACCATCCTGCAGAGTTTGCTTCCGGCAATCCCAACCTCCAGGCGTCTGGTAAATCCTATGTCGCACCACCACCCTTTCGCCGTCAACGATCGAACTCTCAACCATCCTACGCATCAGAATACGATGCGCCATACCCATCCTACCCTCCTCCCATTTCTAGCCAGCAAGTTTCTCAATACGACCGATCACCCAGCCGCCGTGACAGCAGCACCAAGCACCGCCGTGAACACGGGCGTAGGGCAAGGTCTGCTGATTCTCACTCCCCATCCCGCTCTTCTCGCCAGTCCCGTCATCAAGATCGTTCACGCAAATCCCATCATGAAGAAGATTCACGCATGGCTGACTTTCGTGAAAGATTTGATGGCATGGACTTACGGAAGAAGAGTCTGGCGGCTACGGTGGGCGGTGCGTTAGCGGGCGGACTTGCAGGCAAATCTATGGGAGGTCGCAGTAGGCTAACGGCTATAGTAGGCGCGGCTGCAGGTGCTCTCGGAGGTCGAACGTTGGCGGAAAAAAGAGAAGGGTAAGTCGGGTTCTTCTCGTGATATATTTTCTCCTTGTGGTTGCACAATAGGTTGAAGTTGGTTGATCTGATCTAACGCATCAAATAGGGGTCGAGATGACTACCGCTCTTCGTCTCGTCCGCGCTCCCGCTCACGCTCCCGCTCACGCTCGCGCACTCGTGACCGCGACCAGAAACAAGACCGTAGTCTGCGTGCTAGAAGCAAAAGCGTGATCGACCGGTTCCGTGGGAAATCTCGTGATGTCGAAGTCCGAGTCAGGTCTCGCGACAGGGACGACTACCGTTCTTCTGATGAGGACCGAGACAGGCATCGCGAGAGGGATGATCGTCGTCCTCGTGAAGACCGAGATAGGCATCGCAAAAGGGACGACCGTTCTTCTCGTCATGGTCGCAAATATGTCGAGGAAGAAGAGTATGATTACTTTACTTCGTCGGAGTCCGAAGGCGATGGCTCACCTGTCCACGTGCGCAGGAGGACAACCAGACGGGAACGCTAGGTTTAGTAGTCGAGGATGTTTTGATATTCTGTTATCGTCTTTTTCCGTGTTTTTGCGTTCATGTTTCTACGTACGAACAAGGGAGCGACTTATGATTACGACTTGACGAACGGCACGAACCATCAATTTTGCGATGTTAAGTTACATCGTTACCAGACGTGTCTGATAGAATTCTGCATTATTTGCTTCCTTCACACATCGCATAATCTTACGTTATTTAAACACGTGATACCCATTAATCCATACAGACAGGCAAACAGACGACAATATATCATCGCAATTCTTCACACAACACGACAAAGACTCTACGACCGCACCAACCCCACCCCCCTCTCCAGCCTCAACTCCGTCCCCAGATACCCCCCCTCCACAAGCAGCGGCACAGAGCACCTCCTCCCTGTACCCCCCTCCTTGAACTCTCCCTCCAGCTCTCCCTTCCCCTCCAGCCCATCCAGCTCCTCAAGCAGCGCGCGCATCCTTAACTCATTCCTCGCAAACACAACCTGACCCGCCAGAAACAACAAGCCCCGCTTACACAGCACCTCCTTCTCAACAACGAACCCAAAATAGCTATCCGGAAACACAAAACTAACGGGGATATCCGGGAACGGCAGATCTGCCAGCGCAGCGTTGAAGCGCGGGTTTGTCCCCGCGGCGTGGAATCCTGTGAGCAGTTTCTTCACGTCGAAGGACTCTTCTTCTTCTGCTTCTTCGGCGTCTGTTTCTGTGTCTGTTTCTTCTTCTGTTTCGTCTGTGCTGGACCCGTCCCCCCGCTCAACCATATACGGCTGCACATCCGCAATAAACTTCAGACTACTCAGCGTATTGCGCACAAACGTCAACACATGGCCCAGCGTAGCCGCATAGCGCTCTGCACCCGTACACAAGGGCCGCCAGCCGCAGCCATCCAGCTGCGGGACCGTCGTCAGCACCGCGGGGTAGTACAGGAGGTCTATCTCCAGGTGGCGCACGAGTGGCAGGTCGGGGAGTTGCAGCGGGGGTTCGAAAGCGCCGGAGCCGTCGTGGTGGCGGTCGTCTTGCCGTTGCTGTTGCTGGTGGTCTGCTGTCCCTGGTCTGCCGGGTGAGGGTGGGATGGAGGAGAGGTAGAAGGTGTTTTTCCCGAAGAAGACGCTGCGGGTTTCGGCGTGGAATTTGCGTGATACGCGCATGATGGAGGTGTGGAGGTTGTATTTTGCGGTTTGGCGCGCTGTGGGACCTTTCAGTGGGGTTGAGGCGACGAGGAGGTGTGTGTAGATTCGTAGACGGAGGTCGGGGGGGAGGGCGTCGAGGGGGGAGTGTGTGGATGGCATTTTTGGGTTATGGGTAGGTGGTGAGTATGGATTGTTTCGGGAGCTTTTTTGTATTTGGTTCGGAGACTTTGAGGGTAGGTTCGGAGAGTAATATCGGTGGTACGCGAGGGAGGTGTTGTGATTTTGGAGTGTTGTTTGGTCGAGGCGAAGAAGCAAAAATCAGTGATGTCGTCGTGTGTGCGAATTAGATATCGTGTATTGACTGATCAATTGCGGCGAGGCGTTCGAGGGGGGCACGAAAACAATCCGACTATTGTTTTATTTGCTTTGTCGATGTGGGATAAGTATTGAATTTGTGTATATCGACAGGCCAACAAAGCAAAGTAAAGTAGTCGATCGGGGCTCTCACGTCCTCTTTGTACTCCCACCCAAACCCATTGATTCCTTCATTTCTTACGCGGCAGATCCAGAGCCGCATATCCACAGTACCACCGCATGCGTCTGCCGAGCACTCACCGCAGCAGGGCACCGCAGCGGCGCCGTAACCCTCGTTGGCCTACCCGCTCGCTCGCTCGCCATCCCTTCCTTTTCCCTTCCCTCTCTTAAGCATCTGACTAGCGGAGCCTAGAGAGCTGGCGTGATGTCGCGACCCACCTCGCCCTGTATACTGGAAACCAATGAAAGATATGCGGAGCGGGTTCCGCCTGCTGTCAGGCGTTGTTCTAGCAGTTTTCGAGAAGCGCGCTAGAATGAATGTCTCCCCGGAGGAGTGGGCTTTTTCGCAAAAGCCCAGAAAACACAAGCGTTGATCGTGGGATTGTGCCGAAACCAAACGAAACCGACGAGCTGATGTGTGGCGCTGAGTCGGATGGGCTGCCTACCCTATCTGTGTGTCGTCATGGGCGGGCGTTTGGCTGTACCTATATGGCGGAACGGAGGCGCTGGCTTGTGCATGGCGGGTTGGGATTGGCTGTTGTGCTTTTTTGTTGATGTCGTTGTCGGGATTGGCAAGGCGATGGAGGAGATTACCTTCCATTTGTCCTGATCTGATCTGATCTTGTTTTTTTGATCTTGCTGGGGGTGTCTTCCGATGCATATTCTCTTGCATCGTAGATCATCGTACGTTGTTTGTCTTGATATGCGTTGTGCCACGCATATAGTTACACAACAGGAACCTTAGGCGTGGTCACCCTGTCGGCCCCCCATCCCTTCGAAAGGATGTTTTTCTCTATCATTCCCACATTAATACTAGTCCCGTGCCACACGCAAACTAATTGAGATGCGAAACTGACTTGTAAACCTTCTCGCAACGCTATGCGGGAGTGCACGTGGCTAATACCGCTATTTCTTTGTTTCGATTCTTAGTCGAGTGGAGCATCGGCAGCAGGTATGCACGCCTGAACATCCAGAACCAGCACCGCTCCAGCCACACAATCTTGACTCGACGAACCACACAACCGAAAGGGAACCTGACTTGCAAGCCTCCGCGGTATAGATAGATAGATAGTCGATGTTCATCGGAAGCCTGCCTGAAGGGAGCATCGGAAGCTGTGAGTGTCCCCGTCGTTCACGGCATAACTACGGTACGGGCGCGCTCGCTTCCTTACCGGTACCTACTCGGCGGTAGAAGATGCGATGCGTCACGGGCACAACTCCGCCAATGCCAATGCACTCACGTAGCCATGCATGCTGACCGCAATCTGCGCTTCACAGTCGACCTTGCAACGGACCGATTATCGATTATCGTCGTTGTAGGGGTACGGTGAGTTCGGCGAGTCTGGGTGAGCAGGATTCATGTAGAGCATCGGGCATCGGGCATAGGGAAAGCGTGCCGATGATCGTCAGATCCACTCTGCAACGTTGAGTCGGCGGAAAGCAGGGTGGGTCGATTACCACAGTAGGGACGTTTTTGCTCGATGATGATGATGATGTGTGTCGGGAGGATGGGAGTGTGGGGGCAGACGCCGTAGACGCTTGGATCGAAGGATTGTAACGAGAAATCTTCCCTGAGTACTACTAAGAGTGTAGACTAAGACGGAGTAGGGAAATGCTGCAGCATCTGCTATCCGTTCGCCTATCTCCGTTAGTGAAACGTTCATGAATAGTGAGGAAATGAAAAGATGTAGCGGCGGCGCAGGAGTTGCGATTGAACATCCAGAAGGGAATGCGAAAGTAGACACGTGAAATTAGGCGAGACTAGGTCTATTCTATCGTGTTAGCATAGTGGGGCGTTCTTCGTATCACGGTTGAATGGTGAAAGAAGTCAAATATGTTCTTGATTCTATCCTAGCGTGCATTCGTCGCGTAAACCTTTCGTGAACGCGCTTTGCAAGTGCAAAACACAGCTGTGTCATGCATACTAGGATTTGGAATATAATACATGTCATGAATCCTTCGAGTGTCCCAGCAAAAAGGAAAGGGGTAAGCAAACTTGCTCGTTGTCAACTTGAGCTTTTTGGAGCTGGAATGGGCGTTATTGCTGATACACTGATGCGCAGTTGGTTGGTCAGGACGGAAAATGATTCGTGTCATCGAGAAAGTTACTTCGTAAACAGAGAAAATTGTGGCTCTCCCCCTTCTACAAACAAAGCGAGAACTCCACTCGCTGACGAGCATATTGTAAAGATCCGCTTGAGTTCGTACACACTTGTATCAGCTCACGTGAAGTCGTAGAAGTTGCCGGTATCTTGAGCTTGAAACAGGTCTTCGTAGAAATCGACTTCTTCCTGCTCGGTCTTATGTGACACTGTCCTCTCGCGCTTAATGGGTCGCAAAGATGTAGAAGTAGAGCGGCTGCGACTGCTGGATTTGTTGCCGGACAATCCGAATCCCATATCAGGCTCAGCCCGTGGGCGACTCTGAGGAATCGGTGCGAGATCTTTCGCCCGAGCCCACAAGGATAGTGGAAAGAGAGGCTTCACCGTCTTCTCTATGCGATGTAGATATCGATAGTCAGGATGCTGGGCTTCAGATCGTGGGGACGAGCTGTCGAATAAGTCGAACTCGGTAGGTGCAGGATGTGAAAGTGAAACCCCCTTGGCTTCGAGAAAGTCGTAGAGATCGAGAACCTCGTCTTCGGCATCTATGAGGCCGTGGTCAAATGCCTCGTGGTGCGCCGCCCACAGTAGGAAGTAAACCTTGTTCGTTGCAGATGGCCAGACGTTACCGCATTGTTTCTTTGCACTAGTGATTGACCCTTCAAAGTGGAAACCAAGGCTCAGTCCCTGAAGTAATGAAAACTCTCTAACTGTGTAACTTCGAGAGCCAGAGTAATGGGTATTATCGCCGCCTGAGGTGGTGACGCATTTTGCCAGACTAATGTGAGGATTGACTTGAGTTCCATCCATAAAACTTTCCAATTTGGGTTGATGGTACGTATCATGTCTGAAGCGTCGCCACTGCTGATGGAGGGGTCTCAGAGCATCTTCTATGGTGACAAAGCGCTTCAAGCCACTCCCGTCAGGACCATGAGTTGGGCTCGGGAATGGTGGGAGGGGGAAACCAATTCTGTTCCAAGTCAATACGCGCAGCAGATGGAAAGATACTGTTCTTACTTGGACCCAACGAAAATGAGCCTGCGCCTGTGCTGAGGGATGCCAAACCATGCTTGATCCTGGATCTTGTACCTCACATTGTAGCCTCTCAATAGGATACCATTGAGCAAGTTGCGAAAGTACCCACGGTGCTTGGATAGCTTGAGCAGACCTGGAGCCTGTTCTAAAGAGAAGCGTGTAGACTTGAGTTTGTGAAGCCAGGCCTCAACCGTGTACAAGGTCAGTATATTCGCTTCATCGTTTGCTCCCGCGCTGGTACTGAACAGAAGTTTTAGCAACAATCACTTGGAAAAGACTCCGTAGCATCACTTACTGTGCTTCCGACCAGAAGCAGCATGGACAGCTCATGTGCAGATGATCGCATCCATGCTGATAACGAGTCGCCTTGTCGGGCAGGTCTTGTGCATCCCAGTTCAGGTGCATGGCGCCGGGAAAGTTCTTCTGGTAGGCTGCCATTGCACAGGGATCATTTTCAAGACCCCAAAGAACACGATATCCTGCTTGTCGTGCGCCATCAGACACTCCTCCAGCTCCACAATAACCATCTCCAAAAGTAAAGACTCTACTCTTCTGGGGAATGTGTTGGGCTGACGTCGTTAACTCGATTCGGTCTTCGTCGTCGGATGACGGCTTGCTTGAGCTTAGTGACAGGGTAGGTGTTGAACGCTGGGAACTGGATGGTACGACTGGGCGCGGAGTATGAACGTGCTGCATAAATTCCGTGACCTCTCGCTTATACATCCTACGAACCTCGCCCCCGTATGACTTGTCCTCTTTATGTAGTTCGACGACGTGAACCCAGCGACAAATCAGTTGGCCTTGGTGAAAGATCCATTGACGGACCTCATCTTGCGTCTTGAGCCGCTGAGGACCCTGTGGGTTAGAATGTCTTAAACCGAATGCCTCATAATTGAGATTAGTAAAAGTGCATCTGCGTAGACAGACGACATCCTCTGGAGACACATCGTTCAGGCCTTGAATGGAGCGTGGTCTCTTGTCGTGATTATGCATCTCAATTAACATGAAGAGATCATTCAATTTGTCTGTAATTTGATCAGCAAGCGTTCGATATATTGAATGTGGATCACGTACTATCGAAGAGTGGCCGTAAAGAGGAGCAGCGTCTCAGGCGGTATCCACGCAAGATCACTTCTTCACTGGCAAGATCCTCAATGATGTGTTTGACGAACAAGAAATCACCGGAGGTCATATGCTTGGTCTTCCTGTCAGTGTGGTCGCGCAACTCTATCACGGTGCCGGGGTGGACGGTGACGCCACTCTCAAGTATATGCCACGGGAGTTCTATCTCTGTTGGATCAGGAACCAATGCTGGTGGGATGAAGTCGAAGAATCCGAAATCATCATCCTCGTCTCCGGTCGTGATTGGGCCGTCTTCATCCAAGTCTTCAGTGTCGTACGCCTGGACGTCAACCTCATCTTCGGAGAAGTTTGCTGGATCGTCGTCGTCGTTGATATCCAAAAAGGATATGGCTTCTGCAAGGCTGTTGCCAGACATGGCGTCGGGGAAGTTGGTACTGAACAAACAATATTAGGAAATAGCAAAACACACGTTGAAGCCGAAAAGACTCACTCCTCGCTCTTAAGTAAAATCAGAGATATGACCCCACAAACTGCTTAGCACTCCTCTTGGCGTCGAGTGAGCAGAAACAGAATGGTGGAGGTGGTAGTGTCGAAGTTTCAATCCCGCGGGGCAATCGACTTTATAGGCGACCAGAACTGCAGCCATCCGTGGTGAGCGCTACTAACCATGCAGCTACGCGTGGTGAAGGTGATCTGCCCACCATTGTCGTAATAAGTGGTGGGATGTGTGGTGAAAGAAGCTTGCAACGCGACATATTTGGTTGTGCGAGGAGGTTCACGGTGAAGGGAGAGTGATGAGGTGAGCGGAGGGGGAAGAGGAAGGTGTGGTTGGGATTGGGTGCATATGAAGAGGAGGCGGTGAGCTGCGCAAGGTACGGGAAGTGTGAGAGTTCCGTTTGCATATTTCCAGCCTGTCGGGACGGATGTGGAGAAGCAGGGTTTCAGAGTAGGCGAAAGATGGAAATTGGAGAAACATGCGGGGTAAAGACAGACAGACAAACAGAAAGGGAAGGAGCAACAAACACGACAGAGCATGACGATGATGAGTTCTCAAGATGGCTTGCCCCACCCCTCCTATCTGTACACAACCCTGCCCCCACTACCTATCGTAACCTCCATGTAATCGTGCACTCATTGAATAGTCTTGGCGACAAAGTCCTTCTCCAGCCGTCCAACCTCCTTCTTGAACGTCTCAATCTCCTTCCAGCAGTCCAGCGGCCGTCGGTCGTTCTGCCTCAAGCATGCGACAACGCCCTCCTTCGCCTTTTGCAGATCGGCACTAACCTGCTCGAGCTTCTTCCTCTGCTCCAACTTCTTCTTCAGCGTCTCAATTTCCTTGGTCACGCTATCTCTGCTCATGTCCTTCTGTCGCTGCTTTTCCGCGAGGGTGGACGAGGTCGATGTGGCGTCTTGCAGCTTCTCGACCAGAGAGGGCGAGGAGGGCTCCTCAGACTCGGAAGAGAGGGATTCATGCAGGGAGGACAGGCTTTGGGATTCTTGCGAGGAGAGCTTTTCGAGTTCTGCGGTCAGGCGGGACTGGTATTCAAGTTCTTGGGCTCTGGAGCGCGTCGAGTCCGTCTGGCAGGGTGTTAGTCCTGCGTTGTCTTCTCTTTCTTCCAGGGCGTGTGTGCCGTACGAAAGTGTTCTTCTGTATCGAGTCGACCATCTGGGTGGAGAATCGGACGGGGTGGTCTCTGCGCGCAAACTTATCAGCCCTTTGGTCAAATTCGGCCGGGGCTGCAAATCGACATGTCAGCCATTGGCGGTGCGGGGGCTGACGTACGGCGAGAAGACATGCTGCTTGACCTCGGAGGAGGGTTTTGACTGTTCGGCGCCCATGGTTGCGTCTGGCGGAGCGGCGGGATGCGTGCGCGATGATGATGTTGCAGCGGGAAGATGTTGGAGTGTCGGCATGTCGGGATTGACGGGTCGCCAAAGCTGCCTATGACGGAAGGGGAAGGATCGACACGAGGCGCGTCGCCGGTCGAGACTCTGGAAAATGGAAAGTCAAGATGCGACGTTGCTCTTTGCACCAATTGTCCTTGGAGAAGCAGAGCGAGATTAAGACGTGACATTCCTATCAACCACGCCTTGTCGACATCAAGAGACGCGCATTTCCATCTACACAGCAATGGTCCAGTCCTCGTTGACCGGGTGGCTCAAGAAGCCCTCGGCCACACAAGAAAGCGTACAAACTCCAAAACAGGCCCCAATAGCACCCCCGCCTGCAAAACGCCCTCCACCGCCGCCAAAGTCTGTCTCCGCGCCTCCGCACGTCCTCACAACCAGCACGCCAGTTCCGCCCAAGACAGACAACTGGAACGACATCCCAGATGACTTCCTCTCAGCTCCGTCGAGACCAAGAGCGAAGAAAAGCCCACGATCGTCAGCTGCACCCACACCCGCCGGGCCGTCCAGAGTGCCTACACCTGTCGCTCCACCAGTCCAGACGCCCGCGATCCCCCAGCTCTTCGCTCTGCGCCCCCTCCCACCCAATGTCCAACTTGCGCCACTCACAGAGGGACATCTCGACGCATACAAGCGCCTCAACGCCCTCACCCTGCCCATCCCCTACCCAGACTCGTTCTACAAGGAGACGATGACAGAACCTCACCTCGGCATCACACTCGTCGCCCTTTGGCACTCGTCACCCACACAAGCCAATTCCTCCGCTGAGACAGAAAAGCCACGTCTTGTAGGCGCCATTCGCTGTCGTCTGCTCCCATCCTCGCAACTTTATATCTCCACGATTGGTATACTGGCACCGTACCGCTCACACGGTATCGCCATGCACCTGCTGCAAGCTATCGTCAAGAAGGCGGTGGAATTGCATGGCGTGAAATGCGTCACGGCGCATGTTTGGGAGGCGAATGAGGAAGGTTTGGAGTGGTATGGGAAGAGGAACTTTGAGGTGCTGGGCAAGGAAGAGGGATATTACAGGAAACTGAGGCCTCAAACTGCGGTGCTGATGAGGAAGTGGATTGGGGTTGGGGATCTGTTGGGCGGTGGACAGGCAATGTGAAGGTTTCAGGGGAAACAAGGATGAGGTATGGGGCGAGCATGTGTGTTACCATCTACACGCTGCACGATTTGGTGGAATACCAAAGAAAGGTTCAGGACCCGCTCGCTCAAGGCGTCTTCGTCGTCGCGATAGGACGGACGTTGACCCTCCACGATCAGTCTCGCACTCGCGATTCCTCGACCGTCGTCGGGAGATGCTCCTCCATCCAGTGGCAGCTCTACGTCTCGAATGCTAGATCCACGCCAAGACCCACGAGATTGTGCGAGCCAGAGATGCGCACAAACCTCGGTCAGCGCCCAGAGCTGCCGCTGCATCACGATGTAGGATAAGAGGAAGGAGGAGACAAGCTCGCTGCCCACGGTAAATTGTACGTCTAGGGTGTTTCAAGAGCCTAACCACAATGGAAGCTAACTTACGAAGGACAAACCACCGCATTGAAGAACCCAGGCATATTGTTTACGTACAAACGTTATCATGAAAGCACAGGTACAGCAAGTAGCACTGTGTTACAGAGAGTAAATTATCACAATTCTTCCTCGAAATCCTTACTGTCTCATTACTTCATCCTCCCACCACCTACCACTACCACCGACTTTACCACATTATTTCCAGTCTTAATCAACAGTCAATCCGCATAAGAAAAATCGTACCTGTGCCCACACACCATCTCATTCTGAAACGCACAGCCAAAACGCGCAATTATCGACTAACCCTCCGCTTCCTGACAGCGGGATGCACGCGGAAGTCACCAAGGTGGGGCAAATCCCTTCTCCACAAAAACCTCCCCACCTAGCGTATCCAGCCTTGCCGGACCATGAACCGAGAACTCGGTTCGGGAGTCCTCACGACAACGTCATTTTTCCATATAAAAGTGCCCGTCATTGCAACTCTATTGCCTATTCCCGTTAAACCTCCATCGTGCCCTATCTTTCTTTCATATCTTCGTCGTCATTTCCATCTACTTGACTTCTCTCAATTCCTCTCGCTCTCTCTCTCGGGCAAGAAAAGAAGGATTCATCTTCAAGCTTGTCAATTCCAACTGCGCTTTCCTCTACACAGCATCAACCCACATCCCCAACCCCGCACAATGCCAGACCCGCGCGTCTTCATAATCCGCCACGGCGAAACAGAATGGTCCCTCAACGGCCGGCACACAGGGACCTCAGACATCCCCCTCACCCCCTCAGGCGAAAAGCGCATCTGCGCAACAGGAAAAGCCCTCGTAGGCGACGACCGCCTGATCGTGCCTGGAAACATAGCACACATGTACATCCCCACCCCCCTCTTCCACCCCACCAACCACCCTAACCACTCTCACAACGCAAAGCTACGTATCCCCCCGCACACGCGCGCAACGCACCCTCGCCCTCCTCGACCTCGGCTGCCACGCCACAATGACAGCACGCACGCAAACCACCGACGCAATCCGCGAATGGGACTACGGGAACTACGAAGGCCTGACGTCGTCGCAGATCCGCGCCAGCCGCTCGGAGCGCAACATGCACCCTGAATGGGATATCTGGCGCGACGGGTGCGAGGGCGGGGAGTCGCCGGCCGATATAACACGCCGTCTAGATGAGCTGATAGCGGATATACGTGCGCGGTTCCATGAAGGTAGGTTCGGGAAGGATGCGGGGTGGAAGGGGAGGGATGGACAGCCGAATGATGTGCTTATTGTTGCGCATGGGCATATTCTGAGGTCGTTTGCGGCGAGGTGGGTGGGCAAGAGTTTGGAGGATAATCCGAGTTTGATTTTGGAGGCGGGGGGTGTGGGGACGTTGAGCTATGAGCATGGGAGGGTGGAGGAGCCTGCGATTTTGCTGGGGGGCGCGTTCGTGGTGGAGGTTGTGAAGAAGCCGGAGGAGGAGAAGTGAACACTGTGGGTTGTTGTGTCTCGCGCGTAAGAAGATGGCGTAAGGGAAGTCATCGTTGTTTGGGCCATTGCAAGTCACGGGTAAGAAGGCGTCAAGTCATGCATTCATTGTTTTTCCTTGGTCATAAGCGTGAACTATGCTATGGTATACGCATTTCCTTTGCTAGTCGCTTATCTCTGTTCATGTCCCATGTCTGTCGTAATCATCACGCCCTTTCCCTAGCCGTCTATCTCGTCTTCAAGCCCTCGTTGGCGTCACCGACTGGTAATCCAGACTCTTCTGTCGAGCCTCCCGTTCGAACTTCTCCTTGTTCTTCATGACCCACAGTCCAAATTCGCGAGCTGCAAAGGCGTTGGCCAGAACGTCGCGACCGAAAATAGGATCGTTCTTCAATACGGCGCCTGGGCAGGAGGTGCGAGTCAAGCTCTCGAGGCTGAGCTGGGCCATCGACAGTGGTCCGTTGGCTGCCTTCTCGACCAACTTCGCGACATCAACGGCCCGTCCGTGAATCATGCGCAACGCGTCGAGGTCGGAGCGCAGGTTGTGTCCAACGATGATGGTCTCCCTGTCGATGAACGTCCACAACGCGGAGCGAGCAGCGGTCCAGCCCTTGAAGATCTTGTATCCCGTCTGCCGCGCGTCCTCCATGTCGACAAAGCTGGATAACCCAGTCTCTGGTGTACGCCAGTTTGCGACTTGTGCGGCGGGATCTGTGCAAACCAGGTTGCTCATGAGAACTCGGCAGGAACTGACGTCCACGGCGGCAATCTTGACCACCTCTTGGCGACCATCTGCGAGAACGATCTTGCTGCATGACATGGCGATAACACTAAGACCAGGCTGTGCTCGGTTGTGCTCCGGGGACTGCTTGAAGTCGGATACAGGATATTGGATTGAATATTCGGCCTTGAAAGTCTTCGGCGGTGGGATGTACTCGATGTCTTGGAGGATCTTGGGAAGATGGCACATTTGGTCGAACATGCTCACACAATCAGGCTGCCTAGCTACACCTATACGCGTCCAGTTCATGCCGCTGACCGTGAGCTTGCCATCGTGGTGGATGTAGATGTCGGTCTGCAGGCGAAGGCGTAGTATCTTATCCTGGATGAACTTGGCTTGCTCCATCTCTGCGAGGCCGCCCATGTTCTGGCTGGTAGGCAAGGGAGCTGGAGCGCGAGCTGGTGCGTGCTGAGCAGGTGCACGATAAGCCGATGCATGATGTGCGGATGGTCCATGCTGCGACGGCGAGTGACGGACAGGTGTGTGTCGAGCAGGCGCTTGGGATGGGGGAGGCCTGGTAGAAGCGGGAGCAGATCGTTCACCGCGACCACGACGTTGCGAAGAGACTTGAGAAGCGCCTGGTGGCTGGTGAAGGAGGCCTTGAGCCTTCAGCTGCTCGCGCGTCTGCTGACTGAGCATCCACGAGTCCCTGCCGTGCAGGTCCAGGCCTTGTCCGCCAACACTATGCACGTCAGTATGATGCACCTTCAGGCCCTGTTCGGACCGGTACGTCTTGTGGCAGCCACTGATGCCGCACACGAAGGTAGGAGGATCTGTTGTGGAGGTGGCGAGAGAGTTTGTCGGATCCGGAGGGCGAGAAGATCCTGAGAGAGACGCTGGTGTATGTATGGGATTCTGTCGAAGCACCGGCCGTCCAACGTTCATCGTGATAACCTGGCGAGGCATGGGCTGCGCGCCCTGGACAACCGTCTGCGGAAGCTGTGGTGCCGGGACCCGAACACTGAGGGTATGGCGCGCTTGGGTCGATGAAATATGAGGCTGATATACTTCAGTAGACTGGACGGCCGCCGACGGAGCCTTCGAGCTGTGTGCGACCGACTCCGTTTCCGGACGAGCGACTTGACCTGCACATCCCAGGAAATGACGATTAAACCTGGCTTGGCTTGGGAAGGCTTCTTTGCAGTCATGACAGTAGAGGTCGTTCGCGCTGAGGGCACTCGGAGTGTCGGAGAAGTCGTCGTAACCAAGGACCTCACTGACTGTGGGCTTGGGCTCGGGCTCAGGCTTGTCCGCGTCGACGAAGCCCCTGTAGGCGAGTTGCAGTTTCGGAGGCCTCTTCGTCTTGTGGTCACAGCAAGGTCCATCGGGGAACGAACGATGGGCGTTGTACTCTTGCTGGGTTCTGAAGGTATTTGAGCATCTGTCGCACGCATGTTGCTCCGTCGATACACCACTGAGAGCCTTCAGACCACCCGAGAGCTGGTTCGACACGTTTGAGGCGCCGTGCCCATTCTGAATCTCATGTGCTGCCAGAGCTAGTGAGTCACGAAACTCCCATTTGCACACTGCGCACTCGTACGATGCGCGAGCTGCGTCGGGATGGTTCTGGACATGCTGGCTAAGGGCCATCTTGGACTCAAAAGAGTGCGAGCACATGCTGCAGTGGAACTTTGGTGGCCCCGCCATCGCTCTGGTGCGAGTCCGTTAGCGAGGTGAGGTGAGGTGGAGGTGAGGTGGGTTGGGTTGGGTTGGGTGCTCGTTGTTTGTTTAGCGCGTCATTGCCGCTTTTGTAGTGGGAAGCCGTGACGGTGCCCCCACAGTCACAATGTTTGTGACGTGCTACAGGGTAGCGTGGAGGTCTTCAGTGCATCGAACACGTCGAAGTGACTTGAAAAGTCGACCAGCCTGGAGAATACCGAGAAGTTTCGAACATTCCATCGTCTTCAGTACAACACCTTGGAAGAACACCAGGTCCAGTGACGTGTCGGGGAGCGTCCGTCTCAAGTCGAATCCCATGCGTTTGAGTCCGCTCCTGGAGAGGGCTGGAGCACTTCCGGGTAGGATGAGAGTAAAGAAACTCAACATACCTCAAACGATGTCGTCGGTCTCGTCCTCCTGTACAAAACCTCGTCAGTCAAGAACTGGAACATTGTAGCCACCCAAATTTGAAACGATAGAAGGAATGGAACAAATTAAAGACTTACGTCGCCTGCGCGATGAACCCGCGCGCGCATGTTCCAAAGCCATTCTATGGTGGCTGCGATCGCGTCGGCCGTCAGTCTGCAGGCTACAGCAATGAGGATTCGGGCCTAAGAGTGGATAAAAGTCAGCTGTGTTCTTCAAAGGGTCACAGTCATGATAATGCACCAAGGATAGGATTATGTGAAGGAGTCGACTTACGAATGTCATATCGAGGATATGGATGGAAGAGAGGTTTCCGTCAGCACAACTATGTTATATCATGACGCTAATATCGACTGTAGGCAGTTGCATTTGAGTCAACGTTGTGGCAATTGCTCTGAATGTCACCAGTGCACCTTACAAAATAGAACTCTCGGGGCTACGACGATAGTCCAGCCAGGAGGTAGTCAAGGACTTCTACAATCTCTATTATATTTTGCATCGTACGCTAAGAACCTCCAGGATCTACTATCCCCGCTTGAAACCAGAACATCAGGCACCAGGTAGCTCTTCTTTTCGGTGCAGTAGCTGGATTTGACGGCGTACGGCGTGGATACTACCAGGTAGATTTGCACAACCTGAACACCTCTAGCATGTCATACCCTGGAGGTCCTCGATGGACTCCAGTGGTTGGCAATTTTTATTTGGCTTGGCTATTCTTGCAAGCTCTTTCACAGACGGTTTGCTCCTGCTTGAGGACAAATAGGGGAAATTTTCGCAGAAGTGATTGAAGGGGCAAGTTTCACGAGAGTTGGCTGTGAACTACGGTTTGCCTTACGTTTCGGTCCCTTGGTGTATACATTGCATGAGGAGAAGCGGGGATTGCGTCCTATAAACCGTAATAGAGGTAATTATGAGCCAGTTTACGGAAAAAATGATAGGCCATCCATGGTAGAGAGGGTCACAGGGTCCATCGATGTTTGATAGCCTACCAGATTCTAGTGCAACCAAACTTGATCCCCTTCTCCAGGAAGTCTTAAGTTGCAGGTATCTTATACTTAAACTTGCACATTTCTTCCTTTCTTTCTCTCGGCACACTTTCCAGGATGGACTTACCACCCTCACGACTACTCTGCACTGCATGCAAGGGGTTAGCTTCACCACCGCCGCCGCCCTACACTCCCTTCTCAACGGAATCACAACCCTCGCACCTCAACACAAAGACGCTTCGCCTTCGTCGCTTTCTGATTGATATCATCGCTTTTGCATATGGCGCAGATCTCATCACGCTTTGCGATGCTCTTTCAGGCACACCCCTTGCCTCGAGCGGTGGTCTCAACCTCCAGGATTTGAGCATACTGTCCCATGACGAGAGAGGCGAGCTCCACCGACTTTCATATGTAGTTCTTGCCTCCTTGGGAAAGGCCGCAATAGGCCTAAAACTCTCAGACCACGATCTCGCCCTGTTGGACTCTGACATTGTCCGTCCCACACACGAACTCAACATCACCTTGTCCTACGTACTGGAGCTTCTCTATTACTATCGCAGGCACAAAGGAGTTGACCGTCGTTTCACAGGTCTCTACGGGTACAGATGCATTCTCTGGCATCGCCTATCAGAAGAAGAGCTCGTTCAAAGGTTGCACTCTGATGATCGCTTGGTAGAACGCATCGCACCTAACGATCGAACACGACTCCTACTCAAGACCGCGATAGCCGATTTTGGAGAGCAGGAACTAGAGAACCAGGCGAAAAGCGGGTCTAAGAGGAGTTTTCGTAGTCCTCAACCGGCCATCGATCTGGCACAACGAGCCATGAAGACTCGAGACTTTCCTTTTCCTTTCCGCCTTTACGAGAGACTTGAAAAAGCGGAGAGAAGGAACGATAGCGCCTTCCAGGGTTACGCACCGGCGCTTGATCTGGCGCGGTTACTCACCAAGGGTCACCGCTACCTTTCTCCTTGCCACGAGACGTCAAAACGGTAACAGTGCAAACGACGTGCGCGGAACTCTTCTAGGTCCAGGTTCACAGGTTCAAAGGTTCAAAGGTTTAAAGCCGACACCTCGCTGGAGAATGAAAGATTAAATAGCAGTGACTGTCCAAAGCACCCCAAGTGATATAATAGGGTGTGAGTGTGACTTGCGGGACTGGAGGGTGGAACGTTTGATAACAACTCAGCTACAGTTGAATCTGATCCTTTTATCCTAGTCCAAATTTTGTTCTGTTCGCTCTCCCCAATCTGACAACCCATTCCTTGCATAAAGTGTAGTCGCTTCTCCCCCTAAACCATGTATGAACCAAGGGGCGAGAACGTAGGAACCGACTTGTGACAGGGTTGCTTGACATGTTTGTGTACTCGTCAGCAAATACTTCCAGGCCGGTAGACATATATTACGGTATAATAAGTAACTAGGAGTATTGGACAAGCTTCATTCTCACTCCTATCTTAACAACAACAACCCCTATCTATAGCTTAGCCCCCCTCTCCCTCTTCGCCAGCACCCTCAAATCCTTCCTCAAAATCTTCCCCGCCGGACTCTTGGGAATGAGATCCAAGAACACAACCCCACCCCTCAACTGTTTATGACTCGCCACATTCTGCCTCACAAACTCCACAATCTCGCTCTCCCCAATCTTCTTCTGATCCGCAACCACATACGCCCGAGGAACCTCATTCGTCCCGTCATCCGTTTCAATTCCGATAACCGCCGCATCCAGGATATCTGGGTGCGACAGCAACACAGCCTCGAGTTCCGCGGGCGCAACTTGCAGGCCTTTGTACTTTATAAGTTCCTTCTTGCGGTCGACAATGTAGAATAGGCCGTCGCGGAACTCGGCGATGTCGCCCGTGTGGAACCAGTCGCCAGTGAAGGATTCCGCGTTGGCGGCGGCATTCTGGTAGTAGCCCTTGCAGACGACGGGGCCTTTGATGAGGACCTCGCCGGGCTGGCCGGGCTCGACGTCCTTGCCGTTGTCGTCGACGAGGCGGGCGAGCATGTTGGGGATGAGCGGGGATACGGAGCCCGTGTCGTCGTTCATGCCGATGGGCATGACTGTTGCGCTGCCTGTAGTCTCGCTGAGACCCCATGTTTGGCTGATGAAACACTCAGGACCCCCGAGTTTCTGACTCGCAGCGTGTTGGAGCTCTTTACCCAGGGGTGCGGCACCCGAGATGGCGATTTCGAGCGTTTTGAACTGGTCTGTTACTGCGGGTGATTTCGCGATGAGCAGATAGATGGGGGGCACCGTGAAGAAGAAGGTTATCTTGTACTTTGCGTTGTACTCGAGGAATTGTGCGAAGTCGAAGCGGGGCATCCAGTATACGATGCCGCCCATATAAAAGGGATTGATGAGGTAGCCTTGAATGCCTGCGATATGGGCGGTAGGGAGATGGGCGACTGTGCGATATTCGAAGTTCGGACGGGAAGTCGAGATCCAGGCTTTGAACATGTCTCCAGGAATCACGGCTTCGGCGACGAGATTGCGATGGGAGAGTTTCACACCTGATGAGTCTATTAGTACCCCTTTTCAATACCGAGAATGTCAAGGGGAAGTTACCTTTTGGCAGTCCCGTTGTCCCTGAGCTATAAATCAAGATCACCAGACTATCTTCCAGCTCCTGTGAATCTGTGATTTTCTGCCATGGTAGCCTATCATTCTCGTTGATCAAGTTCTCTCCCAATTGTCCATCTTTCCCAATGACTTGCAACGTCCAGTCTTTTCCCTCACTCATAAGCAAAACCCTGCCCCCACCGCCTTCGCCCCATCCCGCCTCTTCAGCCGCCTTCACGGCAATCTCCTTCGTTGCGTCACAAGTCACTGATACTTTCGACCCAGCGCCCTGGATCTGCTTACTAAGTTCACCAGCGGTACTTGCAGCGGAAGCAGCGGAGAAAACACCACCAGCACCTATAATACCATACGAAAGGACTGGGAGAAGGTAGTGGCCGGTTGAGATCACAGAGCAGATATCTTGGCCTGCTCCTTTTGCGCCAATGCCAAAGTGCTTGCGAAGTACTGCTGAGGTAGCTTGAGTGAGCGTGCGTGCTCGGGAAATTGTTAAGCGAAGGGATGGGTCTGCGGCGGAGATATGAATAGGTGTGTCGGGTTTTGCTAGGCAGTGCTCGGAGTCTATCGAATATCAGTATTCTTGTATGCAGCGCGATTCTGTCGCGATATCACGTGGTCTTGGTTTACCCAAAGCACCCTGTGATCGATTGGCTGTTGTCCAGACGAAATTGATACTTACCAAACAGCAAACTCAAGATGTCTAGATTTGGCACGGGATATGTCTTCGCAGCGCGATAAACCACGCCGTCAGATGTCTTATCCACAATTGTAGTCATATTAGAAGCGGCGAGTTCTGGAATAGAAGACGCAAGTTGCAAAACACAAAACAAGACAGATTCACTGAAGAGAGGTTGCGCTACGCAAATAAGCTGTTTGAGAGCAATAGGCTTTCTTTTCAATTGTCGTATTGCTGATCTCAGATGTATAAAGGAAGTTGACGTTAACGCCGCGGCACACTCCTTCCCCCTCTCTTGCAATGCTAAGGTCCTCGGCTTACATGATCTGACCCCAGTGATCCTTTAAGAGAAGGGGTGGTGGCTCTTCGGTGGCTTTCGGTAACTTTTGGAAAGTAAGTATTGGCGAGTAAGCGGGGTAAGCTTGAGCATTGAACGAAGTGTAACTTATAGCACGCCAAGACGTCGACGACAAAAGATACATCAGATCTTACGCATGTTCGCTGCAGAGATGGGCAGTGGATGGTGTGCAATCCACCTCCGAATGCATGTCAAGGCTCACCTTTGCAACGTACAATTGATGATGAACATTTTCTTGCATAGTCATCAGCAGTGGATCCTCAACCTCGACGCTTTCTGCTCGGCTCGTCAATATCTGCTCCTTCAGTTGCAAAATTGCTGTTGTTAGTCTCAACTTCGTCAGCTTGGTGACTAGACTTGTTGGGCTTTCGCCTTTTGCGTTTCTTCTTGCCTCCTGGTTGCTCAGCGACGTCCAGTTGTGGTTCCTCTGGCACGATTTCCACGTCCATCGGCAGTGCTGCTGGCCTCTCAATCGCCGGCAAAGTGCTGGCGTCGATATTAGCCTTGCGCATGCCTCTAGGATTCTCCTTTTCGAGAAGCGCTAGATATTCGGCAGTGCGCTTTGTGTGCTCAACTTTGGTCATGACCTTCCAGTCGTCTGGCTTGTTGGCTTCTCTCCACTTTCGCCAAACATCATCGTGCATTACGTTTCCGCTCAGCACGACGAAAGCGCAGCTGTTCCACAGCATGTGCACTGCCTGAATTGGTAGCCACTTTGGCTTCAATTGACCGTGTTCCTTCAGCCAGTATGCTACTTTCGCAGGAGTCTGACAGAGGTTCCTGAGATGAGGCTCGACATAGATTGTGCGCTGGTCCCAGAAAGCAAGGCCATCGTCGTCGACCACGTCGAAGCTGTTATTGGGAACGAAAGGGAGAGGATACGACGACGGTTTGCGACGGACAAAGTAACCGTTCTGTGCGACTTCAAGGATATCGGAGGGATGTTCTTGCAGCGCTTGCTGAAGGAGGACCTGAGTCACTTCAGGCTTCATTTTCGAGATGTTTGGATGCTGGAGAATCGCGGTGAGATGAATAACTATTCCTGAGGGTCAGTTATAGCTTAAGATCTCAGTACACACCAACATACATTTCTGCTCCCCATCCACTACCCTGTGGCGTTCCTCGAGCCATTGTTGCCGCTTCTCCTCTTGGTGAGCATAGTCGGTGAAGATCAGTTCAATCCCAGCAGCCAGCTGCGCGATATACTCTGGCGTGACGGGTTTGACTGTGAACCTAGGCCCGCGTTTGCTAGCTGTACTATCCTTCACTTCCTGTTGAGGGGCGGGAGAATATGTAGTCGTCCTAGTCCTTCTCATAGCCTCGACAAGCACATCTTCGCTGCTGGCTCGAGTATTTTCGGCAGGAGGCTTGAGTGAAGGGGTTGCTGGGGGCTTTGGTCGCTGTTCTCGAACGCCCTTGAGCCTGACAGCTCGCGGAACGAACATCGTGTTAAGCTAACGTGCGAAATTAGCTTGTCGATGTTCATCGCGTGTTACGGAATGGCGCGTCGCGAAAGTGTATGCACGGGCCATATCTCGATGACCGAATCTCCATCTCATCGCGCACCTCCATTGCACTTAGACAAAAACACCTCACACAAACACACCCCAATCTCACGCCCATCATGGCGAAAGAAAAAAACTACAACCCCGTGCAGGCCGAGAAGAAGGCTGAAAAGCAAAAGCAAATCCGCAAGCAAAAAGCCACCCTCCAAACGCAGCGCAACGAAAAGCTCGCGCGCCGAAACCCCGTGCGCATTCAACGAGATATCGACTCCCTCAAAGAACTCGATGAGGGCGGGCAAATTCGTCCCCATGAGCGGCAACGGCTCGCAGAACTGGAGAAAGACCTTGTAGCGGTGAACAAGGCGCGAGTAGCGCTGGGCGACAAGGCACCGCAGTTCAAGCCTGAGCGAGTATTCCACGACGATGTTGGACGGGGTGACAGAGGTGATAGGGGTGGGAGAGGGGGGAGAGGTGGTGTATTGGGCAAGAGGGGGAGGGACGGTCAGAGAAAGGAGGACGATAGTAGCGATTCGGATGCGGACGTAAAGCACATCCCCATGCCACGCGATACGCCACCACCGATACCAAGACGATACCAGCAGCATGCGCAAGATGACGAGGCACCGACTGAGCCGAAGAAGCCAACGATTGTCTACGAAGCTGCGCCGCAAGTTCGCGATCTACGCAAAGAGGCTACGAAGTTCATGCCTACGGCAGTCGCGAACAAGTTGAAGCTCGCGAAGGGTGAGGGGAGATTGTTGGAGCCGGAAGAGTTCGATAAGCTGCAAGAGGAAGGATATATGGATAAGAGCACGGCGGATGCAGAGACAGCAAACGAGCCTACAGCGGAAGCTCAACCAGAAACGAACGACGAGCTTGATGAGTTCATGAGAACACAGCGCGCTTCGGCTAGTGACGCTGCTGAAAAGGCAGTCGAAGCAGCAGTGCAAGAGGCAGAATACGATATGATGGCGGCGGAGGTACGAGGGGAGATTCAGGGATCGAGATCACAAGGATCAGTGGCGGAGAACAAGCTGAGACACGTTGAGATTGAGGAGGTAGAAGATGAAGATATTTGAAGGGTGTTCAAACCAGCCGGCTGCATCCACAACGTGTGCGAACCGCGAAGCAAGAGGGTCTGGATCACGACGTAATATCATACTGAGACATGGTGAGTGTTTCGAATCCATCAGGACATCACGTAATAATCAAGTCGTAGTCAGAACATCATAGCCAGGAGCAGTAGGCGTCACGAATAGACAAGATCAGATGTGTAAAGAAGTTTCTTCATTCATTGTGAGGCTAAAGGGTATCGTGATACATGACTGGCTAGGCCAAAGGCAATGTGCCCCGGAATCCACCCATCAGGAGGAGCCAATGTCGAATGCAAAGATCGTACGAATCACTCTCGCGGTGAGTGGAACCGTCTATTTCTTCTGAGCGCCGCTGAGGGTGTCAGAGACAGAGTTGGCAGCGTTGCCGAGACCCTCCTGGGCAGACGCAAGCATGCCCTTGCCCTCCTTGGAGGCGTCGTCGGTGCCAGAGCGGGTCGTGTCGCCGACCTTCTGGGAGGTGGACTTCTGGCCCTCTGTGAAGAGTTAGTCGATGGAGGGTAGTGGGTGTGTGGTACAATGGTACTGACCAGGCTGGACGGCACTGGCGACGCGGTCACCGGCACCGGACAGGCTCTCGCCGGCCTTGTCCATGGTTGACTTCTGTGAGTCGGGGGTGACTGGCAGATGTTGTCAGTGACTTGAGGTTGGACAAGGTGAGGCAGCAGTGCTTACTCTTCTCCTGGGCCTGCTCGCCGAGTCCCTTGCGACCGATGTCAGACATGATGATTGTTGGTTGGTTGGGTTTGGGAGTGGTGGTTGTGTAGTGGAGTTTGATTGCGTTGTGTTGAAAGAATAGCAGAAACAGCGCACACGAGCAGTATATATACTAATAACTGGAGTCACGGCTGCCTTTCTGACGTCCTACGAAAGATTCACGTCATTGCCCGCGAGCAGCAGGTGCGATCTTGCAGCACAACAAGGTTCTCAACAGGCATCTTTCACATGCCGCCTTTCTAGGGAAAGGGTGTGGTTGCACGCCACAGATAGCCTCGATTGGTCGAGATCAGCGTAAAACGCGCTTGATTGATGGGATTTTGAGTGTTATCCATGGCAAAACGCGTCATTTCTGATATGCAACTTCGCCCAACTGCCCCGCCTGATGCCCCGCGTCGGTCACGTGTCGGTCCTACGTAAGTGTTTTGTCTGTCTTGAGTGTGTTTGACGGGTAGCAACGGTTCACAATAGAGCTCAAAGCTTCAACGTGGCAAGGTTGCACGAGGACTACACGCGGCCTGGTAAACTTTTGTATCACGTTCACAACTTACACGAATCTCTCTTCCACTACACCTTGCGTCATTTGCTTTCCCTGGCGGCGCGTACACGTCTCATCAGCGCTTCGCGCGGTATTCAACTCTTCCCTCTCAGAACCCAGCCATCACAGCAACCCACCTTTTATGTCATCGAGAACGCGAATACGACACAGAGATCCACATTAAAGAAGGGCATTGCTATTACCATGGTCTTACAAATGTAGACCCGGAACCAAGCTACGGCGAAATCTTACAACAACAAGACAACAATATGCAAAATGTGTGTAAAACGTGTACGCCTTTAACCTAACTAGTATATGCCTAAGCTGTTTGGATTGTAGCATCTATTCCTATGGTTTAGTTGTCTTGTTTTGCTGAGGAGAATGTAGCTTGCTTCCGAGTATTTTGACTAGCCTATCAACACGCTCATGAATTGCTGAGTCAAACCCCCTACCTTTTGCGTCCGAAAACGTTCTGCTGAAGCTGTGGATAGGTACACAAGAAAGCCCTTGGCATGCCATTTTAAGTTTCCTGGCTATGATGTGTTTCACACCTAGCGTTCGTCTGAATCGATGTTCCGTTCCGACAAGCGCCCGTCAATCCTTTATACCAATAATAACCTTCAACCCCATTCCGTTGTTTCATTACGCACTCACCACGAGCGCGTCCAGAACAGTACCTGCGTCAACGCATGCGATAGGGTCCACGTAGATAAAAGTTCCGACATCTCATCTCGCTAATCGTAAATAGTTAAATGCTATACCACAGCATGATGATAGCAAACATACCAAGCAGTCTGGCTAGACCTTCTATTACTGCCATTGAGTCGTTGAGGATCAACCCGCGCCTGATCTTGGTATGCCTCACTAACCGCGAGGTTACTCTAATGACAGTGGTATGGACCCCGATCGGATCTTGCCGGTAGGAATCAGAGAGGCAGGATGTTCGTATTGAACACATGATGTTAATGAGCATTTTAACCTCTCCGTGCAGATCTATTAATATGGGTGGTTGTTCAAATCTTTGATATCTTCGTGTATACTCAACACTGCTTTTTTGTTTACTTTTTTTTCTTCAACTCCAGCCTGTATCCCAACCCCTAGTGCTGGCACGGGTTTTGAGGTTGGTTGCTTAGCCACTTGATTGCGGTTCACATTCGTTTCGTTGTACTATACTCAAGGCGTCTCACTGAGGCATAAAACGAAAGGACTGCCCTTCTACATTCCATACATTCTTTGTTGTCGAATACATCAACTCCAAACTTCCTCAAGCATCAACTTCAAACTCTCAACACCAACCTAAACTTCTTTTTCACACCAACATCAAATTCTCTCGGCATCTGTGGCTCTGAAGCACTCCTCATATAATGGTCCATTTCAGATCGCTGCTTTTACCTCTGTTGTATCTGAGCCCTGCGCTGGCAGACTTTGCAGATAATGCAAATACGGCTATCAAAACATTGCAGGACACATGGTACAATGTTGACACCGGCCTTTGGTAAGCACTGTAGAACACCAACATGAACAATCATCTGACTCTACCAAGGGACGACCTCTGGTGGCAATCCGGCAACATGGTAGAAACGATTGCGCGATTCGGACAACGCGACTCATCGTTCAAGCAAGCAGCAATCGACATCATCTCCAACACATACGCAAAGTCCAGCAATCAGCACGGCCACAAAGCCTGGAAAAACGAGTTTTACGACGACATGGGCTGGTGGGCTATGGGATGGATTGCCTCCTACGATCTCACCGGTGACCACAAGTTCCTCAACACCGCCAAAGATCTCTTCGAAGACATGACCGGCGGCTGGAACACGCCCTGCAACGGCGGCATCTGGTGGAACAAGCAACACGACTCCATCGCCGCGATATCCAACGAGCTCTTCCTCTCCGTCGCCGCGCATCTCGCAAACCGTGCGAACGGTGCGGAGAAAGCCCACTACCAGAACTGGGCGCAAATGGAATGGGACTGGTTCTCCGAGTCGGGCGTCATCAACGCAGACAGGCTCATAAACGACGGCATCGACAAGTCTTCCTGCAAAAACGACGGGAGAAACACATTCACATACAACCAAGGCGTTATTCTTGCCGGCTTGTCCGAACTCGCTAGAGCAAAAGGTGACGGCGACCTCATCCAACACGCCTACAACATCGCCAATGCGGTTATCTCGCGCCTCACGAAGGATAACAATATCCTCAATGAGCCCGTGGGCAATGTTCTCGACATCCAAAGCGCGCTGTTCAAGGGCGTGTTCGTGAGGGGGTTGTCGGTGTTGAATGAGAATAAGCCGCAACAAGCATATACCGACTTTCTGAAGAACAATGCTAATGCGGCTTGGTCGCGGGCAAGGAAGAGCAATGGTGTTATTGCGGAAAAGTGGCAGGGTGGCTCAAACAATGCTAATGCGGCGAGCCATGCTGCGGGGATCGATGTCCTGGTTGCTGCCAGTCGCTTAGGTTGACGATGGTGTGAGTGAGAGGTTTGCGGTTCGATGTTAATGACCTTATGAGTTCTATGATCTATACCCTTTATGTGTTACGAGGGGTTTACTGGCAGGCGTTATTTGAAGGTTCTTGTATGTACTGTTCTAGATATGTCTTCTTCTCTTGCGTTTATAGACGATTCTCTACGAGTCTCCGCGTTACATTGGTTCTACTTTAGCAATTCTGGTGTCTTTGGGAATATAATTCTTTCTGAAAAAGATTCCTTTTCTTCCCTACAACTTCTTCCTGCCCTTGATACATTCTCTAGTAACGTTCTTCAGCGTCTATGGAATCTTCAGGAGTGTTTATTCAAGTTATCCCTTCTAAATACATGCAACCTACCGCAGTAACCCAATAACAAGGATTTTCACTCCAAACATCGACTTAACAAAAATACCTAAAGTTCTACCCACCGTATACAAGAGAGCATAGCTGCACCATACCAACCACTCAGCACCCACTGTCGTTACCCTATATCACTACTCAACTACCGTTTAACTCCTTCGGTACATGGACTGTTGCAATTGTCAGGTTCTTCCAATGCTAACACACCCCTGCCATCATTACCAGGACAGGGGTGGATGGAAGGAAGGATTGTCTTCTCAATTGCGTGCTTGCTTATTAGGATCGACTGAGGGAGAGGGAAGTGGTTAGGACGGGATGGGACGGGGATGATTGGTTCGGATCTTCGTTTGGGGTACGTGTATTGGCGTCGTAAGCTGGCCAGAACTATCCCTTTCCCCCTTGTCATGAAGACGGGGATCTTGTGGGTTTTATGGATGCATATTCTAGTTTTGTTGAGTCATGGTATGTACTTCTTAGTGAAAATATAGTGGTTGGACTACTGTATTCATCGACTAGGAGTGCAGCAGGCTGGTTGACGTATATTTGTAATACTCAAGGCGTAAAAGCTTCGCTCGAGTTTTTGCATGTAGCCGTCAAGCTAGAAGACTTTGCTGCAGCTTCGTTCTGGGTATCTCGACTATCCGAGAGCCAGTCTGCCTATTTTACGGTCAAAAGAAAAGAGGAAACGAAGTGAAACAAAACGATTGGGATATGATCTTGAAGAAGGTGCAGTAGAAAGAACATATCCCAGGAAGACAAGAATCGAAAAGAGACTGCAGCGTAAATCATCAACCGTATCCCCCAACCCACCACGTCATAACGTCGTAAAAAAGCACGCATTACACAGGACCAGCCTGCCGTCGCGAAGCAACACTAACATGCTGCACCACCCTCCGTCTCGCCTCGCCCCGTCGCCCCTCCCTCCCATGCGTAACAACGCCATTCCCCAGCCCCCTCTCCAGATTATGATTCCCACCTAACAACTCCTTCAGATCCCCGTCCCCGATCAACTTCCGCTGCCACAACCACCTATACAGCGCGAAATCCGGCCTCGACAGCCTCAGCGTCTGCCCGAATATGGCGTGCTCGCGCTCAATGTGCTGCATCCGCGCGCTCCAGCCATGATCGCATGTCACAGCCCATTCACAGAGCGGACATTGCACTGATCGCGGGGGTTCTTCGCCCCGGAAGTGTGACAGGCAGTGCGTCGTCCATTCATCTGCGTCGCAGGAAATGTATCCGCAACCGAGGAACCAGAACGTGCACTCGTAGACGGGCAACATGATGTGTGCTGCGGGGCGCTCGAGGACGCCATTGTTATCCTCGAGGAGTGGTAGCCCCGGGAACTGGTCCGCTAGATTCGTGTTGAGGGAAGTTTCTGTGGGTGTAGCGTCTGTGTTTGCGTAGTGTGAGAGTAGGGAGGGTGGGTGTGTGGAGGGGCATGTGGAGGGGTTTGAATGGTGAATGCACAGCGCCATGGACGACGAGATGCTGCGGATCGACCGCGGGTATTCATTTGCACTGGGTGAAGAGGAAGGGAAGGGCACCAGGCCAAGGGGAAGGTCAAAGTGTACCAGTCGGGCGTGGATGTCGGGGTGTCGTACCCAGTCGTCGAGTTGTGGGGTTACGATGCGGTCGAGCCTGTCCGCGAGGGACATGGCGGGGCCCTGTGGCGCATGTGTGTCAGCCTTGCGGTCAGGATGTGAGTGGTACATGGACAGTGTACAGCCTCGTGGATGCGAGGCTGAGCACGACGGCGAGTCAGAACTTACTGGCGGTTCGCGACGTCGCGAGACTTTCGTGTGGCTCGAAGTTCGTATATGGACGCAGGGCTGAGCGTCGGTTTGTATCGATGGGATCATGAGCTGCTCACCATATCGACCGCGTTCTACGTGTTCAAACCTCTCCTATATATCCATCGCATGCACATACACGCGCGGAAGAATCTTACTTGGTGAACACACTCGCGCACTTGAGGCTCTGCGGTGATCGCGATACACTCTGACGTGTTGCACCTCTCCAAAATGCTTGCCCACCCACACCCTGTCCCCATCGATACGGACGAACAGTCGCGGCGCACCTCAGCCGTCGATACGTCCGGTATCAAGACCCGCCATGCAGGCCAAGATATTTGCATCATTAGCCCTGGGGGTTGCAAATACGAGTACGCGGGAACGCATAAGCGCGAACCCATTACGAGGTGTATCCCAGCATCGCCAACCACTCCCTGGTATGGAGGATGTGTTTGAAGTAGAGTGGTATATTAGTATCGAGTCCAGTCTCCCTGCGTTGTTAACATTTTTGCGCTCCCGTACGTCATGATGGCAGGTTGACTCCTCGAGATGCTCCTCCATCCTCGCAGCGAGCCAAGTATTAGCGAGGAACAACCACTGGTATGATGTCTTGGTTGTTTTCCAGCTTATGTTCTGCTGCAATTAGATCCGATACACTCGGCCTCGAGCAACGCCTGGTCTACTTGGAAGGTAGACCCAAAGAATACAGTGCGAACAGGCCTGGCCTGTCCTTTCCATGCGCGAACTCAAAGTCAGAAGGTGACCAGTCGTACATTGTCTGTCCTCAGGATTGTCTATCCTGAAACATGAGAGCCTGGCGTAAACCGTTTCATGAACGGCTGGCTGTCTTTCATCGTTTGCTTTTCGAGTTTCTCAACATCGTTTACTGCGACCTGCGAGACGGAATCGTCTGAACCATTCGCTTCTGCTACTTCGTGCTTCGTCGCAGATGGGCTTTCCCAACCCTCATAAAAACTGTGTTATTGACAACCATTGTGCGAGATACTTCGGGGGGAAGGCGGATATATGTGGTACGAAGACGGGAACTGCGAGCCTTGGAGAAAATGGAACAGGGGCTAGAAAGGGTGCAAGGTGGCTAAATCCAGGGTCCCTTGGACCAATGAGAGGCTTGTCGTATTCTCTGCATTTGCCAAAAGTCGGCGCCACGCATTACTTACCCTTTCGGAAAGATACTAATGAAGATTCAGACGGACGCGACATTCTCGAAATATTGCTGAGGAGAATTTTTGGGTAGCGATGGGTAAGTAATCTCGGCAAACGTTAAGACAATAAAGTTTAAATGCCGAACTGCACGTTTCGCCCCAATCGTGGCCCGCAATTATATCGCAAAGGTACCTGGCCCGCGGTCTCTGCTTCTACCTAATGAGAGAGAGAGAGGCTGATGGGTGATCGACACGGACTTCCCGAGCGCCACAAGAACATCGTACCACGTCGCTTAGATGAATGTAGGCGTCTAGAGAAGCTCAGGGATGCGGCTAGTGATGTTTCAAGCAGTGGGACAAGGGTACACGTCGTAAAAGCCACTGGAACATGGTGATTCGATGAGTTCTGCCGAATCCAATGAATCGTAGTCGACGTGGCAGGCCTACTGTTGGTGCCAAGCATTTGATGCAGAGAGAACCTACATCTTGGGTTTAACGTGCATACCGGTATACAGATGCAGATTGCCCCTGTGTCGTGGTACACTGTTTTGCTGGTTGCCTTGCCGTATTATTATAGAACGGGACACAGGCGGTGTGAAAGGGCGTGTGAAGATCGGAGCGCTCGTGCGAAGAACTAGTTGCACATCACCGCATTTCCGAGTTGAACCAGGCTACAGTCCTTGCCATTCCACGAGGCAACTAATCGTTGCCGCAAGACAATACGAGTCCGCCGACGAAGTGAGCCCCCGCAGTGAGCCCCTGTACCCTGCGTATGCCAAGTGTTGAGATTGAACAACACAAGGTAGATATTCCTGTGTCAACGGGGCCTACTGGTTGGACCACCGAATCCTACAACTGGATCGTCTTTGACGGAAAACGGTCCGCAAGGGGTCTGGTGAACCGGTTCTGAACTAGGCATGGTGTTGTCTGTGGTTCGTTGCCGTGGTCTGGGAATGTGGTTGTTCAATGATAAGACGATGAACTGCATAAGACGATTTCTGTCAATGTGCTCGACGCGTGGTTTCCCGCTGTCAAGTGTCAGTGTACAACCGCGGTGTAGGGATTACGGATAAGACGAGCCCAGGGCGTACAGACTACAATCAGCACACCTCTCAAGCACGAAGTCAGATGATCGAGGGTCAGAAAAGTCAGAAGATATAGGATGCATCACCTGCTGCAGTGAAGTGAAACTTTTCGAAAAAGCAAAGGATGGTTGACGTGATGCAACGACTTGATTGCTGTGGGTCTGATGAGATGACAGTGCAGAGGCGAATCGTCATCTGCAAAGAGACGCGCACAACTGTGCATCTGAAACACAATTGTGTAGTCGATATTAATAGAGAGCACGAAAGGCTATTTGTGTGATTGTAGGTAATCGCTTTGGCTGGGCGATACTGGCCGCCTTGTGGCATCATGCAGTACTTCCGACATGTAAGTGACAGGAGCTTAGCGACATTCAGGTCAGCAACTGATTGTGATACGTTGCGATTTCCCTACGCCTCAACTCGTATTGTGCTTGATAGTTGTCGCTATGGTTAATGTCTGGCTGCAGTAACGGCTCGGGCTCGGTACGAGACTCGATCCGTGCCAGTCTTAACCTGTCAAGCTATGGGCGACACGTTCCGAAGCAGACTCTCCCGTTCCTATAGCGCTTGAGCAATCCAATTGAAGAGGATTCGATCCTGTTTGGGTCTGCCCTGACAGGGGCGATGCAGTGCTGACAGACGGCAGGGCTCCAGATTGATAATGGCCTTGTGGGGACGGAATACAAGCTCTCCGGGGGGATTTCAGGCTGTCGTTGGGAGCCTGACTGAGGAATCAGAGATGACAGGCTGCGCACGAGCCCTCATTTCGCGTCCGTGAAGAACGTTTCGTGTTCGAGAGGGCTTGCCTAGCCGGATGCGTACGGAGCAGGTAAGCGTTCGACGACGTCAGACGTGTGGACCTGCCACGACGAAATTTTGTTATTGGCTGCTGGGGGCCTGTTGAGTTGGAGTGGATGCTGCAGAGAACGCAGGAACGAGGACGAGTTGAAGACTCTGAAGACGCGAAGGAAGTGCACAAGCAAGACCGCAGGTGGTGTGCGTGGTACAGTCCAGTGAAGGGGGGTCGAGTGAGCGGCGCCAACTTTCATGATAGGAGCCGCTCAGATCCTCTGCAGGTCGAGGAAAGGCGATGATGCGGATCTCCAATGACGCCCGGCGCCACGGCGCGAGCTTGACAGGGCCTGCAATCGATAATTTCAGACCGGCGCCGAAACGCGCGGAACCCGTATGTTGTGTCGACACGCGCTGTGTAAACAGCGTGAGGGCCGTTGTTGTGCTCGCGTCTTCGCAATAGCGACGCCGGACAGCATCGCCATGTCCACAACAGTGGAACAGGCGGCGCGGACCAAGGTCAATGACAGGGACAATGACGATGCGTCGAGCACGGCCCCGCCATGAGAATCGGTGTTGAGTCTGGCGGGCGTCGCAGCGATAAGTGCAGGCCTGCTCTGGGAAATGCACTAGCCCCTTAAGAAAACGGGATATCGAGCCAGCAAGCCAGCAAGCAAGCTCTTAGATGCAGCGCATCAACCCTCAAACTTCCCTCAGCTCCGCGCTGCTCCGTCCACTGCTTCCTTTCTCCTCGACTTTGCATCTGAACCTCGTTGCTTGTTGCTCTTCCCTGCCGCGCCTGCCCGCTGTTGTGCGCTCCTTCCCATCCTCGCACCAGCCGTGGTAGCTTCCCAGCCTGCCTGCGCCATCTGCGCCGTTGCGACTAACCCGTCGCTCTGCCACCCGCGCCTCTCCTTCAGCCTCTGTCTGTTCCATGTCGCCCCAGTAAACACCGCTCCGTCACCGCACGCTCGTTTCCGCTCCATCTTAATCGATAATCTCGTCGCCGCTGCTGCTTCCGGCGTTGGCCTATTGCGCCCGCTCGCACATAACGCGGCCCCGACAGCCAACTTTTTGGCTCCCGTCCTGCGCCTCCATCTCACCCCCCAACACCACCAACAACAACACTTAGGCCACCGTTCGATATGGCTCCCGCTGTCCCTAGACTGCGGATCCTGTCAGGTACGTCATTTCATGGCACACTGTCGCACTGTAATCGCGAGCAGGTCCCCCACACGTCCGCCATGCCCGCTCTACCCGCCATCTTTCATGTACAGGCAGCAGCGACAGCAGCAGTAATTTCTTTTTGTGCATTACATCACCATGCGCGCCAATGTTGATACGTCCCGTGACAACACGATGCTGACAACACACAGTGGGCGGAAACGCCGTCTCAGCCTTTCTATCGTGGCGGTTACAAGCGACAAACGCCTGCGATGTCACACTTGTGTGGAAGTCGGGATATGACAGCGTTGCTCAATACGGCATCTCCTTCAAGTACGACTTTGGCTCTCGATTACATGACAGCAGCTAACCGCGTTCCAGATCCGCGCTTTACGGCAACGAAAGGTTCAAGCCTCACTCTGGTACGTTCCGACTCTCCTGCTTCTGTGTGAGATGATGCTAACACCACGCCCAGTCGTTCGCACACCCGAAGATGCTGCCCATTCTTCCAAACAGCCTTTCGACTATGTTCTCCTCTGCGTCAAAGCCCTTCCCGATGTATACGATATCGCCAACATCATCGAGTCGGTCGTCTCTCCTCAGCACACGTGCATCCTTATGAATACCACACATAGCCTGGGTGTCGAATCATATCTGGAACAGCGTTTTCCTACCAATGTCGTGCTATCATTGGTATCTGGAGCAGAGATTTCGCAGATTGGAGCAAGCGAGTTTGAACACAAGGGGGCCACAGACATATGGGTCGGCCCTGCGAACAAAAACCCTTCCATCCCGGCTCAGATCCAGTCTGACATGGCAGAGGCTCTTGCCATGACATTGGGTTCAGGCCAAGTGGATTGCAAAGTTTCCACCAATATTCGACAACAGCAGTATGAGCGTATGATTGGGTAAGTCATGTGTCTCCCCATTCCATAACATTGTCTAATTCACCACAGTCCAATCGCGTTCCAACCGGCCAGTGTTCTCTTTGAAACACCTAACCACGCAGAGTTGATCCAAAAGGTCGGCGTTCGTGCCCTTATCACTGGTGTTATCGACGAACTCCTCATGCTCTCCCAAGCTCAGGGTTGCTCATTTCCCGCCGACTTCCGGGAAACAACAATCGATCAGATGACACAACATCAGGAGAGCAACAGTACTATGTGGATGGACTTCGAGGCTAAGCGCCCTATGGAGATCGAAACATATCTTGGATCTCCGTTGAAATTGGCACAAGAAGCCAACGTCCTGGTCCCACGGATCGAGACTCTTTATGCCACTCTCCATCATTTCAACATTGCGAACCGAAATCGACCAGCTGCCACCACAATGCCTCTACACTCGCAAAACGGACACCCGCCACCTCCAAGACTCTCATCGGCACCGCCTTCGCGAGGGCCTTCAGGTCCAGGCGGACCGGGACCCATGATGAATGGAAATGGCCCGATGAAGGGTGGACCTCGACCGGGAAGCCGTGCCCCATCCGTTAACGGAGGACCTCCTCAAATGCGCCGGGGACCTCCTCCAGGCCCAATGAATGGACCCCCTATGAACGGTGGGCCTATGAACGGGTTTCCCCCACGAATGCACAGCGGGCCTAACGGCCAGCGCCGCCCATCTCTCGAGGACAACACTCTGGAGGAATTCTCGCATCTCATGCTGTACGATGAAGCAGCCGAGGGTGGGGCCCCCAACGGTAGCAATGAGAGCGCTGGAAACTCATCCAACAACCTTGCTCTCCGAGAAAGGGAGCTTATGCTGAGGCAGCGGGAGCTCCAGCTCAGGGAGCAAGAGATGAACATGCGTCGCGGACCCATGCCTGGACCAGGACCTCGAGGTCGTCCCCCGCCACCCCAATCAATAGGTGGTTATGACGATGACGACGACGAAGATGACTTCTTTGACCCAATGGGCGGTCGTGCACCTGGGCCGCCGATTGATCCTGACAATTTTGACATGATGAGCGTCACGTCGCGTCGCAATCGCAAGGCCCCCAGCGCCAGCCAAATTCGCAACAATCCTGAATTGGCAGCATATGGTAGCGGCGGCTCGAACGGGCGGTCAAGGAACCCATTCTCGCGTCCTGGCATGAACAAAAACCGTACCAGCGCAAGAACAATGGCGGATGTTCCCGGCCTCCATGAATCCATCATGAACAACCCTCTCATGGGCTACTCGTCCAACCGATATGGGGACGTTGATCGTGGCGCCATGGGTGCGCAATCGAGAACCAACTCACTGACTGCAACGCGTCTAGATGAGATTCAAGGGAACGGGAGTTATGGTGGTGGTGCATATCCTTCAATGAGCCGCCGCACAAGTCAATCGCCCGGCAACCCTCTCAGCCCTGGCCCCAGACCAATGGGTCGTCCGTCGCCCCCGAACAGCTACGGTCCCAACATGATGCCTACGAACGGGATGCCTCCCAACGGAATGCTCCCCAACGGCCGTCCGTCGCCTCCTGGCATGAGGCAGCCCGTTCCAAGACATCCCCCGGGTCTCGGAAACGCAGTGGCACCACAACAAGTTGAACAACATGCCGGGGTGAGCACTCTTTATCCGCCCAAGTCTCGTCCTCAAGTTCGCAGTCTGACAGGAAGCGCCAGCGCTAGTTCTGAACCGCTGGATAGCACTGAAAACTCTGCGCACAGTAGCCAGAGTAGCCTGGGACCCCGTCCTGCAGTCGGCGTTCGGTAATAGAGGGGATTTGTACGATCACATTTGCGGCGACGGGCTTGGTATATGTTGTCACTTTGCATGGACACGCTCTTCGAATCGGCGATACTTTTGACGAAAAACTATCTTTGGGTTGGGAAGCCGGTGTATTCTCGACGGACCCATCTTTTCCTGACATTTGCTGTTGACAGCCGCTTTCGACTCATCTTTGGCTCTTCTTCCCAGCTTTCTTTTCAGCAAGACGTACACAGATGGGATCTTGTTACCGCCCGACAGGTGAATATCGGGGTCGGGCGGGCTTCATGAACAGCCAGGGGCTGGGTTGGGAAGCTTGTGGCGGATAATTAATGACGAACTTTAGAGCTTGGTCCTGAGAGGGCTTTTGCACGTAAACTAGCAGACTGTGTCAGGTTGTCACCTGGGGTTTCTTTTGTCTATATGGTATACATTGTAGACGCCCACTGCGGTGGTGGCGCTTTTTGCTCCTTCACCATACTGGCACCCGCTAATCATGGTTTCGCATGGGTGTCCAGAGGTGCTGGGGTCTCTTTGTTTTCTTTTCTGGGAGTTTGCGATACATACACATGTCTTTTTTGTTCTGTCTTTGATGGGCATATTTTGTTTTGTTGTTGCGATGCAGTAGTGGTCAAATCCCTCTTGTGCTGTTTTGTAATGTTCCTGGACTAACAACCATGTACTATTACTACCATCATATATTCATGATCTGGGGTGGGTGGTTTGGAGAAATCATAGGTGGTAGAATGTGTAGAGAATTCATTTTTCAACAGTTGGACAAGTACAGATTAGATTTCGCATGTAACTTTGTGCCTCGAATACAAAGTTAGCACGTCCAGCGTATCCCGGAGATTTTTTCAAATGCCAGACGCAAGCTGCGTTCGCGTGAGGCTGGAATTGCAACAAGACTGGAATGGATGCAACATCAAAGGTAGGCGCGTCATATTTTAGGGACATAAAGTACACAGCTTCTACACTAAATCTGTATGTGGTTGTCAAGATGGGTGTTGCAAGTTCTTCACTTCCGACAGGTACACTTGACCAGGAGGGGAGACGTAGCCACTGACGTCACGCGACCCAGTCTATGTGGAGACACGATACCAAGCTTTATTTTTCTGAGCACAAAAACGGCCAGCAAGACTACAGCAATGGTTGCTGCAAAAGAAGGAGGTCGGACGTACCCCAGTAATACTCAAGGCATAAAATTTGTACACAAACTTTGCACGCAGCTGTCAAGATGTTGCAAGATGTAGCCCAGAGATCGCCTCACGATGCGTTCTCTGGGGATGGCGCTAGTGTAGGGTAGTGCAACGCAGTGTTAAGCTTCCCCTCAAAAAGGCCTCTCGGTGCTCCAATTGCAAAGCACAGCGCCCTCTCTCGGACCTCAGGCTGACATGCAGGCGATTCCTGCAGAGGCAGAGCACCGGTAACTGAGTGTCGTTTGCAGCCTGACGGTTGCCCCTCGTTTGGTCATTCGCCGGTCCGACATCCACAAAGTGGGGTAGGCCATGGTCGGTGGACAGAATCGCAAGAGCAGCAGTCCACCTGCACCATTAAAAGCTCCGGGCTCGCCCAGCAGCCATGTCTCGGTCTCGACGTCTCCCCACTGTGCCACCACACATCCCCGCCCTGCTCTCGCGACCCACACAGCTGTCGGCATCTTGGTCGTCGCACTTGCGCTAGTCTCCCAGTTCTTCTTCACCCCCCACTTCCCTCGCAGCCTCCTAGACCACCTCGCACGAGACCACCCGCCTGTGCTCTCCGACGAGTCGCTCACCTGCCCGACGCCCACGCAGCACGTCGAGTTTGCCGGCACCTTCTACACCCACCCCGAACGCAGCATGGCACTCGCAGACCAGGCCAGGCGCGTCGCCGCCGAGTTCGACTTCAGCACCGATGCCGTGAACAAGGCCGTCAGCGAGTTCATCCGGGAGATGGGTACGCGTCAGAGGGCTCGCCGGACTAAGCAGACGCTGACAGTGTGCAGACGAGGGCCTGGTGAAGGAGGGCACTGAGCTGAGCCAGATCCCGACCTACGTCACCGCGGTCCCCAATGGCACCGAGAAGGTATGCAGCCGGCACGAGTGAGCACGAGCATGCGCGACTATGGCTGACTGTGCTGCAGGGGCTCTACATGGCCGTCGACCTGGGCGGCACAAACTTCCGCGTGTGCTCGATCCAATTGCACGGCGACACCACCTTCTCCCTCACCCAGTCAAAGGTCGCCATACCTCGCGAGCTCATGGTAGCCAAGACGTCCAAGGAGCTCTTCGCCTTCCTCGCCAAGCAGATCGAGCACTTCCTCAAGGCCCACCACGAGGACCACTACGCTGGGACACTGAAACGCAGGCAGACTGGAGGTGCCGCCGAGGAGATTTTCAACCTTGGCTTCACGTTCTCGTTCCCGGTGCAGCAAATTGGCATCAACAAGGGCATGCTCATGCGCTGGACGAAAGGCTTCGACATCCAGGATGCCATCGGCAAGGACGTCTGCGCCCTGTTGCAGACTGAGATTGACGAGCTGCATCTCCCCGTCAAGGTGGCTGCTCTGGTCAACGATACCGTAGGGACCCTCATGGCGCGCTCATACACGTCGCCTGGCAAGACCGGCACTCTGCTCGGCGCCATCTTCGGCACAGGCACCAACGGCGCCTACGTGGAGAAGCTGGACAAGGTCACCAAGCTCACAAAGAGCAAGGACGCTGGCGAGTTTGACAAGTCGACCGGCGAGATGATTGTCAACACCGAATGGGGCTCGTTCGACAACTCCCTGCGCACCCTCCCCAACAGCCCCTACGACATCGAACTCGACGAAAAGTCTGTCAACCCTGGCATCCAGATGTTCGAGAAGCGCGTGTCGGGCATGTTCCTCGGCGAACTTCTGCGCCTCGCCCTGGTCAAACTCGTCAAAGACCCCAAAGTCCCGCTCTTCCAAGACGACAACTCGGCCTCCAACGACGTCCACAGCACCACACAAATTCAAGATGGCAGCCCAATCTGGAAGCAATGGGGCATTGACACTAGCTTCCTGAGCACCTGTGCAGGCGACAGCAGCCCTGGCTACCGCATGCTGAGGCAGACGCTGGACAAGGAATACGACATCTCGGCCGTCAGCGCCGAAGACGCCGAAGCCGTGCGCGAGATCGCCGGCGCCATCGGCCGTCGCGCCGCGCGCCTCTCCGCCGTCGCCATCGCCGCCATCGTCATCAACACGGGCCGCCTGGACAAGAGCACACCCGGCACCGCGACGACGGAGCAGAAATCCGGCATCGACCCTCCCCGCGGGAACGTCGACGTCGCCGAGGAAGACATCATCGACGTTGGTGTCGACGGCAGTCTGGTCGAGTTCTACCCCGACTTCGAGGACCATATTCGTCAGGCCTTTAGGGAGATGCCGCAGATTGGCGAGCGGGGAGAGAAGAGGATCAGGATTGGTATTGCGAAGGATGGGTCTGGTGTTGGTGCTGCGTTGATCGCGCTGGTTGCTGGGAAGGTGGCGGCGCCTACTGAGGAGGATTAGATGGGTTGGTGTTGGGGTGTTGAGGGGATTTGCGATCTTGAGCCATATATGATGGAGATGATGGATATGAGAGATGAACTGTACTTGTCATGGTGTGTGTACATACAAGACCTGTCATCCCAGAAGTGGGAACTACAATATAAAAGCATATTCTTGTTATGGCAGAAAACTATTAAACTGCAACTGCTGGTGAGTATATTCTAATAACAGAGAGAGTGGCCTGAGCCATGACACCGACAGCACGAAAAAACTACCATGAACAACGCACAGATTCCATTATGTATCCGCCACACAATGCATCGCCTGCCTTCTTTGTCCACACACGCATCACATTTGCACTGGCCAAAAAAACCGCAAAAAAGAAACCGCCCGACCAGGGACTCGAACCCTGAGCCTTGAGATTAAAAGTCTCACGCGCTAACCAATCTGGAGAATGTGTTAATTGCCGTTGCCGAGCAATTGTAGGGGTAGGGGGAAAACTTACTGTGCCAGCCGGGCTGATTGAAGGGATTGATGGGAATATGATGAAAATATGGGTATATATACATTTGCGTATTGATGGAGAGGAGGGAAGATGGGTGAGAAGTGGAGTGTTTGGCGTGGTGGAGTCATGACGTTGTGTGTTTGTTTGTTGGGTTGGCGAAGGGCGGGGTGGGGTAGAGTGGAATGCATCACGTAGTGGCGTATTAGACTCATCCATTCCTCACTTCAAGCGACAGCCCAATGCAGCATCACACACACACGCACACACATATCAGATATAAGCGAAGATAGAGTCGTGTCAATTTGCTTAGTCCATTCTCCCCCCGGTAAGCTTCCCCCGGGCTAAAGTACAAGAACCATATCAAAGTCAAAACCACCTACGCCGTGCTTACATTTTTTCTTCGTCACAAAGCGAGAACCCCACCATCGAGAGATCTTGTCCCGCATTTTCGACATGGTTCCTCCATCGGCCCCGACTCAAGTCGTCGCTCGCCTAGTTGTCCATGTAGGTGCCAGAGTCGACACCCTCCTCGGGGAACTCAGGAAGCGACACCTCGAAGCGCTCCTCGATGGTCTTGAGGACTGCCTCGTCTTCGGGGCTGCTCACAAAGGAGATACTGAGACCCTTGGTTCCGAAACGACCAGCACGACCGACTCGGTGGAGGTATGAGTCCGCCTTGTCGGGCATGTCGTAGTTGATGGCGACGTTGATACGCTCAACATCAATACCACGGCCAAAGATATCAGTCGAGACGCAGATACGGGTCTGGAACTCCTTGAACTCCTTGTAGCGCTGGATACTACAAACTGTCAGCTACTGCATGTTGTTATCACAGGGTTGGGTGAACTTACCGTTCCGGCTGGCTGATACCAGAGTGGACAGCAGTGCTGGGGAAGTTGCACTCGCGGAGGAGCTTGTCGAGCTCGGTGCAGCGAAGGGTTGAACGGACGAAGATGATGACCTGGTTGAACTCGAGGGTGTCAAGAAGGTCGTTGAGCTTCCTGTTCTTCTCGCGCTCGTCGAGCTTCATGTAATATTGTTGAAGACCGTGGAGTGTCAGCGTCTTCTCGTCATCGACGTAGATCTCGAGAGGTGCCTGCATGAACTTCTTGCAGGTTTCGCGGATCTCCTTGGACAGCGTGGCTGAGAACATCATGACCTGCTTGTGAGCGGGCGTAGCGCGGAAGATGGCTTGCACATCATTGCGCATGTCTGGGAGAAGGTTAGACTTTGGTCCAAATCGCACTGCAAACAACTAACCAGGCTGATCCAGCATCTTGTCACACTCGTCCAAAACGAAGTGCTTCAGGTTGGAAAGGCGAAGATGCCTGTCGCGGACGAGGGCATTGATACGACCGGGTGTGCCGACAATGATGTGGGGGTGCGTGTCCTTGTTGCTGAGAAGTTCGATATCCTTCTGAACAGGAGTACCGCCGTAGAAGACACCGACCTTGACTTCGGGCAGGAACTTGGCGAAGCGGTTGTACTCGTTCCTGATCTGGTAGGCCAGTTCACGAGTGTGGCACATGACCAAGATGGTTGCGACGCCATTCTCTGGCTTCTCGTCGAGTTGTTGCAGGGTAGCAAGGACGAAGACGGCCGTTTTTCCGAGACCAGACTTGGCCTGGCAGATGACGTCGTTTCCGAGAATCGCCTGGGGGATGGTAACTTGCTGGACTGTAGGGCACAAATGCATGTCAGAATGGGGTCTTTAAAGCGGTCGAAACGAAGCGTGAGAAAAAGCGTCCGTCCATCTTGCGAAGTCGAGATCCTCCACCAAAACCAGCGAGCCGGGCTGGCCGCCATCCAAGCTACCCCATTTAGAGCCGCCTCTTGTGTCTGCGACGGGTGTGCTTTCGCCGAACCCAGTCGTCCTCGAGAGCCAAGCGGCCTCTCGGTGTACAGCGCCGGCGCGATCGCGATCATACACAATACGTGTGTCGAAAGTCGTGCGTGGCGGAAGGAGCCTGGGTCCCTCGCCACTTCGCTCGCGTACAGATAGACCATGGCCGCAAGACAGACGGCGCTCGTTGGAGATGGACAGACGCTTTCAGGTGGAACAAGGCTTGAGGGGAATAATTAGACTAACCCTCGGAAGGATGTTCGAAGCCACAGTCCGTGATTGCTCGCACGAGCTCGTCTTTCAGAAGGAAGTCGCGGAAGCCCGTGGAGTGGATGCCGACATAGCTGCCCTTCTTGTCGCCGACAGCGTCACCAGCGGTGAGGCCGCCCTTGGTCGCAGCAGCGCCGCCGTTCGCGGGCGCCTCGGTGGGCTGGATCTCCTCGTCGGAGTAGTCGATGAGGTCCTCCTCGTGAGACATGATGAATGGTTAGATGGCGGAGGTGAGGTGAGAGAGTTGTTGAGTTGGTAGCTGTGTCGCGCGTAAGGCTGGCGAACAAAGCGGCTGCAGTCGCGTCAAGTAGGCGAGCCGGGGTGAGGAGGGTCTACAGAGAGGAGGCAATTAGCGGACAATTCGTGAATACACGAAAGAACGCGATGATGGAGGTGACTGCTGCTGTTGCTGCTGCCGTGAGGTGCTGTTGAGAAGCTGGCCAGGGCGTAGAGACAAAAAGTCTGGGCATTGCGCTAAGAAAGTGGCCTGTGCGTCTAGCTCATGACGAAGAACGTTTGGGTGAGCCAGGACAGGAACATAATGGCCAGACTCTCGTCACCATCATCGCAATCACTGTCGGTCAGACTACGCACCATGGCCAAAGACAAACCCCCCAAAGCAAAAGGCATCCCAAACAAACATCTGCACGCGAGGACGACCTTTTTGTACCAAGCCGCTGCCTATCTGACACTGCAAACTGCGTCAAAGCATGCACAATCTGCCGCCAGTGACACTGAACATGCACATGGCACTGAGCAGACCAAGTCTCGTAGCCAAAACCATTCTCCTCTTGCTCTCCAGCTTGGCTCAGATCTCCATTCTGTATCACGCAAGGGCCAGCTTCGGCTCGCTGTTGACTTGAAGCGCTCCATGTGCAAGAGCTGCAACACCATCCTCATTCCCGGACGGACAGCCACCCAGCTCATCGAAAACCACAGCAAGAATGGCAAGAAGCCTTGGGCTGACGTATTGGTCATCGAGTGCAAACTCTGTGGCGGTAAGAAGAGACTGCCCATCGGCGCAAAGAGACAAGCAAAGAAGTCAGAACGGACAACTGCCAACGATATGGAGGGAGTGGAACACGCAATGCCCGCTCTCCAAGCTGGCCCCGATCAGACTTCTCTTTCTGGCTGATTTTCTTGCTTCTGTGTTATGCGTTCCAACTCGAAGCACATTGTTCGTCGTAGCTGGGGGTTTCAACAATCACCCTTCACGTCTACGAAACCTGAGCCTTATCATCGGCGAGTATTCTCAGTGTACCGGGGTGGCGAAGTCGACGATGGAGCGCAGAAAATGGGGGCTTACCCGTTCGATATGTTGAGCTCTGGTGTCGAAATTGCTCAGTCTCACTCCTCGGCGGTACATCACTTCCAGTTCAATCAACTTTGATACCCAGCCTTTACAGGACCTCTCATGAAACGGTCATAACGAGGCAAAACATCGACAAGTTTTGATGTTCTCCGCAAAGAACCAGAGCCTTCTGGCGCTGTTCGTAAGATGTTCATCGATGCCATCATTCGGACCTTTGGTGGGTAAACTCGCGAAATCTTGCGGCAATAGATGATAAGATCGAGTCCGAGGCGTAGACGAAAGCGAGGACTGGCTTGACTCATTCACTACGTACAACCCCCTTTGTAGTCTCCTGACTGTCGAACATGCATAAACGACTGTGGATGGATATGTGTGGAAGGAAACCCAGCCACCCGTTGGCGTCGTGCTTCCTCACGACAAAGCGGGAAGCAGGACGATATCAAGGTTCGAGCAGACATTCAGACATAAGATACCCAATTTTTCTGCATTACGATGGCGATTTTATGTGCAGTTGAGGGAGTTTTGCTTATGAAGATGCAGGGGCAACAAGCGCTACCATAACACGAGGTTGGTGGGTATCCGTAGCGCGGGGGGAACTCAGCCACGATCGGACGCGCACAGGGGTGACCCACTTTCCGCCAGTGTCCGCCGTGACAGAACGCGTAACACCAGTCGTTTGAGCTTGATGAAACAGCACCTGGTTGCTTGGAGTTGGGTTTCTTGCGCTCTTCCACTCACTTTCCAAAACCAGCAACGACTTGAGGTGTGAGCAACTTCAATTTTCGTCAACTACTTCTTGAAAGATTTAGATCACGCCTACGAAGTACTGCCCGTCGATATACACAGCCTCGCTCGTCAGATCAGCCCCTCGAACCGGGAACCTCGAATGTCAAAACCGTTACTCTGCGAATTCGCTCAGCTTACAAAGTCACGCCGACGATGCACACATTCCTTGCGCCCCGCGATCCGTTTACGGACGTAAAAACAACTCTTTCATCATGGGACAACTGCATGGCCAAAACATATTGCAAGTCAGTGCGCATCGTTTCTCGACAAGCCATATCACCATTTGCTCACATACTCCAGATGGCCCGTCATAGCCGTCATAATTATCGGCGGCCTCATTGCCCTCTCAGTAGTACTCTGCATCGCACGATGTATATGCTGTGGTGCTGAATGCGTATGCTGTTGTTTCCGATGCTGCGCCTGCTGTTGTGGCGGAGGTCGGAAACCGAGATCCGGACATCAACGCGTCGCGAGCGAACCAGCGCCCACATACCCCACGGGATACGCTGCAGCGCCGTATCCAGCAAATTCGCCTGCTGGGAACCCGTATGCACAAGCGCACGCTGCTGCTCCTCCGCCGCCGATGAATTTCTATCCCGTGGACAAGCAGTACCAAGCGCATGCCGCGCCCACGTTCAACCCACAGACAAACCCAGCATTCAACCCACAGACGAACCCAACATTCAATCCACAGACAAACCCGACATTTAACCCACAAACAAACCCAACATTCGCAACATTCGAAACCAACGAGTCGAGGAAACCAGTGAATGAGGATGCGCTGCCTCCAATGCCGAGCTGGGGCGAAGCGCGAAGTGTGCACGTGGAGGTCGAGGAGAGAGTTGTGCCGCAGAGGAGGGGGGACATGGAAATGGACCGACTGAACTACAACGGCAGCATAGCGAACAGCTCAACAGGGGGTGTAGCAGCAATGAACGCCAGCGCGAGACGAATTCCAGCACCGAGCCCAGGCCCAGGACCAATGTCCCCCGTATCCCCTCTACAGGAAAACTACAACCACGCTCCAGGATACTCAAACGACTCCCTCGTAAGCGCAATGCCGCAACAAAACACCCCAGACCAATACCACAGACCCTACCCCCAGCAGGACGACTACCACCGCCGCGGCTCCCCCGCCCACTCCGTATCCCCCCTCTACGGCGCACGCGAAGCCCACACGCAAAACGCGCAGAACTACACTCAAGACCCCTACAACCGCGAACCAGCATACATCCAACAGCCTCCCCCAGATCGCTATAACTCCCCCGCTCCCCCCTCTTACACAACAAACGACTACACCCAACAACAACAACAACCGCAGAGATCCCACACACCGGCCTACGCCTACCAACAACAACAACAGCAACCCCAACGCTCAAACACACCAGCCTACGCCTCCACAGCCTCGACTCTCTTCGAGCCCCCCTCCCCATCACACACACCTACACCTGCACCTACACCTGCGTCGGCATATCCAGGCCAACAGTCGTACCAGGCTTTCCGACCCGGGGGGGATGGCCAGCAGTATACGGGGGTTGTGAGGAAGGCGGTGGGGGGGTCGTATAGGGAGGTTTGATGGGAGGGTTTTCCTATGTCTTGGTTTGACTTTTGTGGGTTCAGGGCGTTATTTAGCGATGGTGTTTTTTTGGGCGGGGGTTTTTGGATTTTTTTTGAGGAGGGGGGGGAGGGGGATGGAGAGATTTACTTCATATATATTCGACTGACATGGTCGCTTTCGTGAACGAGAAAAGGGTTTTCTCGGCACAGAATAGATCGGGCCGATGTTTTACTTTCAATAACATCACGATATGCAATCAAGAATCGAAGTGATAATAAAGATGATGATGATATTCCATTGCCCCCCTTTTCCCATTCCCATTCCCAGTCCCTAACCCCACCCCCAAAACCCAGCCCATACTTCCCAGAAGCCAGCGATCACGATCAAAAGGCGCCAAGTGTCACTCTATCCAACCCTCCCCCTTCCTCTTCCCTCCAATCCCCCCCACACAAAAAAGACAGACCAGAAACAGACTTAGACCGACGGACAAAGCAAGGCCCTTACAAGGGGAATACGAATAAGTATAGGTATAGATAGGTATAGATGGATAGATAGGTATCATGCGCGGAACAAGAAAAGGTGTGGAAAATGCAGGATATGTATGCATGTATGTATATGTAAATGGCGATGACGATGATGATATGGATGTGAATGCCGATGCCGATGAACATGTGATGTGCGCGCTGGAAATGCGGGGAGATGGTGATGTGATGTGATGTGATGTGATGGCGTGGTATATAGCGTGGGGTAGATGGTGGGGGTGAGTGGTCAGTTCCACCAGGAACAAGGATGGGATGCTGTATCCACGGAGGCAGCGACGTGATAGTGGTGTACACTGTAGCAGATATACGAGCGCCAAGAAACGAAGCAGCGTGGGGAGCACAAAACTAGCGCTTCTCAAGCCATCTAGCGATTCTCCCCTTGTCGTTCGCGCCGGGGGCTTCAAGATGCGTGCTACGATCATACAGGTCCTGGTTTCACGTCAATTCCCATTCCATCACATCAACCCCTTAAAAGAAAAGTAAACTCACATCATCATCCTTGGAGATCTTGACATCCAAGATCAGATTCCGAACCTCTTCGCACTTGTGCCAAGTCGGATACGGCGTGCCCTGCGCGCGTTGCACGCCCACGATGACGTCGCCCATGATCTCGAATTTCTTCCAGTTGATGCGCTCCTTGCCCACGACGCCGCTGGGCGGCGCTTCTCGACTATCCCGACTACCCGGTGGGCCTTGGAATACGCTTACACCTGGATGTGGTGTCAGGGGTTGTGTGACTCTGCTCTTGTCGCCGAGGAACGTCGAGTTGCCCTCTGATGCTGACACGAGATCGCGGCGGTGGAGGGGGATGTAGGGGATGCGTTCGCCGGAGCTGTTTTCCCAGGCGAGGCGGTATGCGAAATGTGATTTTTGGGGGCCCATGAGGATGTCGAGTTTCATGAAGTCGTGGGTTGCAGCTTCGGGGACTAGATCGCGGGTTGCTATCAGGCGGTGGACTGCTGTCCCCTTGATGCCTGCGAGGACCGCACCGAGAGAGTTGTAGTTGTTTAGCTTGCGCAGTTGGCGTGCAATCTTCATCCATTTCTCCAACATGAGAGCTCGGTGTTTCGGCTTATCGCGTAGGAGAATGTAGTTTGTGACGAGGTAGGCGATGTGGTTGAAATGCTCCGTCATGCGTGTGACGTTCTCCAGATTCTTGCACCTCTTCTTTTCTTCTGCATTCAAACTGACATGGCGCACAAGATCTCGTGGTCGCATGGAAGAGAACATGATGCCATCGATACGCGTAAGCTCCCTTGCAATTGCTTCGTCAGTCTCGTTCATGAGCTGGTGCCATTGAATTTTAGAGAGTTGCTTGATTGGGTTTGGTTCCAACTGTTGAGCCAGTCGCTCGTTCCTTTCCACCTGGCTAAGCAGAGTCTGTGACAAGCCCATCGAACCAATCGTAGACTGTGTTGTTCTCGAGCCATCCGTCACACTACTGCGAGCAATGGAAAAGCGGTCGGATGAAGTGGACATGTGCCCCAGCGCTTTGGTAAACTCGTCGTCCTCGGAGTCCTCATCGAGTACGCTGTTGTGGAAGGATGGCGTTGGATCGTTGTGTGCGCGTTGTCGATCGCTGCACGCCCAGTCGGTGTCATCGTCCTCGGTGACCATCTCAAGGTCTCTGATGATTTCAGTCGCTGCTACTGAGTATTCGCGGCTCGCAGTCAACGTCATGGTGAATTTTCGGACGAGTCTGCGTGTTGTCGCGTAAGCAAAATCGCCGGGATAGTAGGCCACCCATTTCTGGAGAACAACAAGGTAACGTTGCTGTGCGATGATGCGGAACATTGGCAAGCACTTTTCTGAACTGTGAGCCTCGAAACGCTTCAGGATTGCTTCGAGCAGTTGGCCTGGTGTTGCGAATCTACGGTAGAGGGCGAGGAAGATGGCCACGAATTTGGTGTCGCTTTTGGACACGGGCTGCGCGAGCAGACGATCGACCAGCTGGTTGAATGTGTAGCCATTCTCGTCCGAGGGCTTGACCGAGACGAAGCTCTGGCCTGTGTCTGAGCCCTGATCGCCCGAGTCGTCCGAGTCGTAGCCAGGCGATTCGTCTGCGTTGAAGAACGTCTTGTTCGAGTCGCTGGGCAGGTAGCGGTGGCCCTTGACGTCGCCAGAGCCGCGCCTGTATCTCACAGAGATCTCGGAACTGGCCCGTTCGTGTTTTGGTGCCCACAGATCTTTCTGGTTGATGGACCGCACGGCCGAACTGTTGGCCCGCCGCCGGGCCATGGAGGCTTGCGAGCGGGGGCGTTTGGCCGCGATGGCAGCGCGTGTGATGGCGGACAGACAGGTCTGGTACGTGTCCAGCGCCGACTGCGATGTCTGGAACACGCCCACGTCGCCGAGGAAGGTCGTTGCCTTCTGGCCGACGACGGCGGGGTCGACTTCGCGGTGGGCGGGGTGCTGGTCGCACTTGCAGGCGACGAGGATGAAGGGCAGGCTGGTCTTGGACAGGATGTACAGCATCTCGGGCACCTTCTTGACCGACTCGTGGGTGGTGACGTCGTAGATGGTGACGGCGCCGTCGATGCGGGGGGTGGCCATGTCGTCGATGGTGTCGGGGAAGCGCAGCGTGTTGCGGTCGCCAATGTGCACGTCGTTGAAGTCGATCTCCAGCAGGCGCACCATGTAGGGCGCGTCGTCCAGCGCCCACTTGCGCGAACACATGGCCGAGGCCGTGGCGGCGGGCAGACCCAGGGCTCTGCGCACAAACGACGACTTGCCCGTGCCGCGCGCGCCCAGGACGGCGATGTTGATGTCCTGCACGGCTGGCCGCGAGTCGCTGCTGTCCGACTGGGGGCGCCTGCGTCAGTGCTCGCTCGGGCGGGGGGCAGGCGGGCGGGACTTACACTCGTCGAAGGCGACCGCTGGGCGGCCGCGTCGTGCTTGGCGCGTGAGGGCGAGAGGGGCCCCTCGGTGTTCTCGGAGCTCTCGGAGCCCTCCTCGTGGGTGTAGTCGACGGGCCCGGGCAGGGTGTAGCGCTGGAAGAAGGCGTCGTCGACAATCTCCTCGCCGTCGGGCTGCTCGTCGGCGCTGTCGGCGGGCATCTGCGGGACCGTGGGCACCGAGTAGGCGCGCGACTGCAGCCCGGGACGCGGCCCTGCGGCGCTCTTGAGGGACTGCATCGACTGCGCGCTCAGGGCCTTGTCGCTGCGCTTCGCGGGCGCCGTGTGCGACGTCGGCGTCTGGCCAGCAGCGCCTGCCGCCCGTGCTGTCGTGGGCATGGCCGCTCAGGCGGGCGCGTGTGCGTGTGCGTGTGCGTGTCGGTGACGGTGATGGCTTGGGCTTGGGCGGGCGGGTGACGGCAGGCTCCCAGACGCTGGTGCACGCGGGGCTCTGCTATCAGACATTGGGAGTCGCGGACCGGCCGGGGAGTCGCTGGGCGGTGCGGCGGGCAGACACGGGGCAGAGGGTGCGGGTGGCAGGTCGACGAGAGGCGTGGTGCTGGCCGTCACTCGAGCCTTCTACATGGCAGCCCCGAGCGTAGACATGTCGTTGGAGGAGCACCTCAACAGGGTCTAGTCACGCACCGTCCGTGCAGCCATGCAGCTGGGCAACCATCGACATCATTGTGAGCCCCGGGTCACGCAATCAGCCCTGAACACCCGCGCCCTGATTGGCCCACCCCTCAACAATACCAACCCCGACTCCTTCATCTCACCGCCCACCTCCCCGGGCCAGCTCAACAAAAAGGAAATGAGGAGACGCGACATGGCCTTTGGCATTGACATCGACATCGCTCGTCTACTCTCCACGCCCTCCACTCATTCTCCACAGACCCCCACAGCCCCCCTCCCAGCCTGCACAAGGCTGATTGTGAAACCCCAACCCTCACCACCCCCCACGTATGCCTAACATACACAGACCCCCACACCTCACGCTCTCAGCAAAGATCTGCCACAGAGAGCTTCTTCCCCGGAGAACTGGCATTCTTCTCCACGAGATAGCTCTCGATGGTCCGAAAGAGGTCAGCTTTGGCCAACTGAAACTCATCAGCCATCTCCCCTGACACATCTACCACATGTTGCATACCTTTGACCCATCCATCAAACCCTCCATCTTAGCGACCTTCTCAGTACGTCCAGGCGTTGCATCATCACGCCTATTCGAGTAATGGTCTTCGTTTCTGCCGCCCTGCTTGATGGCATCGATGTACGACATCTGAGCATCGAACGGATCATGCCATCCCTTAGATTGCTCTGACCCCGACCCAGAACCTTCGGCAGCTGCTTGCTTCTTCTTCTTCTTGGGCTTCTTCTTCTTTTTCTTGGGAGTCTCCGCTTGTCCGGGACCACACTGCGTTACAGGTGTCTGCATAGGCGTGTGGAAATCAGCAGCCGTAGATGAGGGCAATACTTGTGCTTCGGCATTAGACTGCATAGTGATGAGTCCTGCGGCAGACGTAGCATGAGACGAAATAGGTGCTCGTGACATATCTGAGGGTTATTGTGAGCAACGTACAAGATCAAGGGATAACAAAAGAACTGTACCTGACTGGCTGTTCACAGAGACCGCCTTTTCCGCCTGAGTCGACTTTGGTACGGTTGCATGGGTGGTAGAGTTTGCTTGGGAGCTCGTGTTGCAAGGTAGTGGTCTGTGTGTATGAAGGTTGAGACGCGGTACGGCAGGGATGGGTTTCTTGTTTTTCGGAAGAGTCTGTCGTTCATCTGCTTTCACCGTAGAGTCCAGGGAGGTCTGCTTGACCGGCGTGCCAGGCCGTTTAGAGGACTGTGCAACGCTCGAGGAGGGGCTGTGTAAAAAAGTGCTCTTCGTTGTGTTTACGGTTGTCGTGGGTTGAATGTCCGCCTTCTCAGTTACCGAGCCGATCTCCTTGGGGGGACTGGTAGTGATGCCGCCAATTTGCTTACCAGCGTCTCCATCATCACCTTTCGATTTTGCATCCTCTGCTACAATCTGCACACTCGCCTTGTCTCCAGGCTTCTTTGCATGAGCCTTCGTCTGACCAGTTGTTACGGTTTGAGCGTCCGACTCGGTTGGTCCAGGAACAGCAGCTGGAGGGAGATCCTTGCCTAGTTTCCCACTGACAATTCCTACGAGCTTCGTGGAAGCTAAGGCTTTCTCGGCTTTGACCTTCTCGACCTGCTCAGCCCTCTTCTTCCTCTCTTCTTTCTTCTTCTGCTCCTTTTCTCTCTGCCTCTGTGTCTTGTTAGGCTTTGCAAACGGGTGGAGAGATTGAGTATGCTGAATGCCGTTCTTCTTCATTGCTTCAGCAGATGGTTGTAGAGCAGACGTTTCTATCGGTTCCGTCTTGCCTTCGGGTATCACTGATTCTTTGGTGTTTGCTTCAGTCGTAGCATTCGTCGTGGAAAATGTGGAAACATCTTGGATAGTCTCGGAAGAATCACGAGTATTCTTCTCTTCTTTTGACTTCTCAAGGATCTTGGACAGACTCAGTATAGTCTCATGATCTGATGGCTCAATGCCAGAAGATGTCGACACAGTACTCTGGTTCACAGGCATCGCTTTGTGCTGATTCAGTTCTGAGTCTGGGAAATCTGATTGCGACTCGTGGGCAGAGTGAAAGCTCGTGTCGTGCTTCTGCTCATCGTCCGAGGCTGCATCTTCGAGCATATTGTGATCACTCGTGACGTGATGGGGCTGTTCGAACTGCTCGACTTTGACCTCAGCGGCTTTTGCTTCAGCAACTTCGACTCCAGCTACTTTGACTTCTGCGATCTTGGCTGCGACGACATTGACTTCGATATGGGGCTGCTTTACCGGCGCCGGCTCTTCGGTGAGCTGAGAAACAATCTTCACCGGAAGTGCAGCTAGCTCAGTGTCCGAGAGCTGGATACCTGGTAGTGCTTGTGGATCTACAACAAGGTTTTCGTTATTCGAAGGCTCTCGTTGTTTTAGATTCTCAGACGGCTTTTCGGCTACGACCTTCTCGACTTGGTCACCAAGGACGATTGATGCGTACGGCTCTTTGGCAGAGAGACTGTTGCTCATGGCCGGATATGATGTTTCTGCAACTGCGTCATGTCGCTGCTCAGTGCCTTGCACTTCGTCACTTGAAACCGTCAGTCCAGTGTCAGCTACGCTTGAGCTTCCGACGTGCGCATGTTCGGATTTCGATTTGACACATTCATTGATCTCTCTCGCAGGCGACGACGTCTGTATGGCAGTCGCTTTCTTTGTCGGAGAACTCTGACATTTGCTTGATTTCCTTGCCTCAGGGCTCCCGTTCAACAAGGCACAGTCTTGATCTGGCTGCCCAGATATCTTCTGCAAGCCGCTTCTAACATCCTGAGGAGAGTATATGAGGCGCCCGTTTGCTTTCGTTGAATCTTTCGCAGTGTTCTTCTCCGCAGAAGTAGACACCTGGACACCATTTCGAGTTGATCGGTCTCCAACATGGCCGACGTGCGACGGACCGCCGTAGTTGCTGGATACATGTGCAGCGACCAATAGTGATTCCTGTGTCCTCTGGTAAAAGCGTCGGGGAACTGTCACCGAAACTTGTTTTCCGCGGAGAAGACGGCCATTGTCAGGAATATTGAGCGCTTTCTTCGCTTCGTTTGACGAAGAGAACCTGTAGGTGTCAGAAATATCTTGATATTAACCTTTAAGACTTACGCAACAAAGGCACATGCATGTCCGCGTGGATTGTTCATGTTGGGCCTGATGTTCAGTTGGGCAGGGACCAGACCGACTGCGTTCTCAAACATGTGTTGGAGCTCAGGTTCAGAAACATCTTCGGGTAGATCTCCAACGAAGACCTCCGTAACGCTCTGGTTCTTAGGACCAATCCACCTCTGACCACAACCATACTCTGCGTCGTTTACGATATCTGGGTCGTCCTCTTGGGCTACTCGCGATTTCGGCTCCAAGTACCGATGTCCATTGTTGGATATGTTGCTGGGTCTATCCCCACCGTAGACGCCATATCCCGGACGATTGCCTAAAGCTGAAGACTTACGTGGTCCATTTGGCTGATTCGAGAAGCTCGGTTCTCGAGGCTTTTTACCTGCGTGGTTGCCAGACGCATTACTGAAAGACGGGTTGGTGCCGTTGTAGGGATCATAAAGCGCATTGGGATGGGACTGACTGTCGCGACGAGACATGGGCCCATACTGCGCTATGTACTGCGGGGCTACGTTCGTTGGATAATGCAGGTTGTTTGTCATGTCACCAAAGGACAGCACTCGGGAGCTCTGCGCGCCTTGAGGGTGATGTGGTACAGCGTGTGCCAATGGAGGAGTATGAATCGGTATATGATGATGAGACATCATGCCCTGTGGCATCATGCCAGGATGATATGGCGAGTGTGAAGGTACGGGCGGTGGCATTGCAGAATGATGATGAGCAAAGGGCGGCATCGCATGAAACGAACGCACCAAGTGTTGCCCTGTTTCCATATTGGCAACGACGAATTGAGGTGACTGCGCAGCAGAATATGACCCTGATTGCTGCCTATGGTAGGAACCGGAAGGCGTGCGTGGGTTGTTCTCGGTCCACCCACCTCGCAACGGGGGATGGTATGAACCGGACCCTCCATTACGGGACTCTGATCTGCCCTTGGAGACCTGCAGTGTTTGCTGATCCACATTGGGTGGCATTACAGAATGCTTATTCCTGTCGCCCCTTACTATGTGGTCAGTCGACTCGGCTTGGTAACCATTTGGTAGGCGCGGGCCATGAGCCTGTGTGCTGTGTGAAGAAGGTGGCTGGCGTGGCTGGATCGGCGGAGCGATTGATGTATGCACTATAGGCTCAACAGTAGATGATGGCGCTGTTGACACTGTCAGCCTGCGCGCTCGAGACCGAGACGTCTTGCGGTTATTCCTACTGGGTGCATTGCCAGGGGTCGTATCAGAGTGTTTTGACGTGTCTGCGACGACAGGTGGCGCATTATTCGCTGAGAGTACAAGAACAGACGCTTCGCCAACAGCCTGATGCTCCACGGTAGGAGGTGTCTGGGCGTGGTTTGTTGTAGGCATTGCCATCTCTGTCTTGCGCATCGTGATGATGTTGGTACGCATGATATGTAGAACATGCCAGAGGAACGTCCGTGGAAAAGTCTTGGTTTCTTGGTTGACAAACACTTTGTCGACGATGGCCAGATGATCTTCAGGGTCATAAAGCTTGCTCATATCGCCCCCAATCAGAGACAGCTGGTTTTGATGCGTCTTGGAACAATCATGCGCGTAGTCCTTTGCAAGATGGTAGTTCTCCTGTGCAATGAATTTCAATACTTGTTCGCAGAAACCACGAGTGTCGATGTGAATATCGGTGTCGTCCCACAGGTCGTTAATGGTCCAGCCGCAGTCTGGGAAGATGCAGAGACTGAAGAAACGGTACTTATGACGCCACATGCCAGCAGCTTGCACCACTCCCTGCACGTTATTGCTACGAACAGTGACTGGCGGAAACGGTGCACCTGCTGGAACCGGGCGTGGGGCTCGATTGCCTAGATGCGTTGAGAACATGGCGCTACCACAGGGTCTGAGTAGCTCAGGGCATGCAGCTCCATTCTGCATTGGTACGACCGTCGTCTCGTTCAACCTGGCAGGTTGAGAAAACAAAGGGTCTGGGTTGATGGTTGTGGAATTGCTTGTCGTGGGCCCCGAAACTAACGAGACTGCTTCAGCCATGTTGAAGATGTGCTGCCAACGGTTCTCGTCGACAAGGAAGGCACGAGTGTGCGCAACCACTGTAGCAGAGCAGGTGGGCCACACGAACATTGGCAGGAGACGTGAAGCCGTGCAACGCCGCAACTCCGGTGGAATGAGAGTAAGAAAGTAATGAAGAGGAGAGTGGGCGAGAGTTTGGGCGAGAGAACGCAATTGAGGTGTCGTGGTACTCTAGAGGGAAGCTGCGCTCCTTGGCAGACCCACAGTGAAAGAGTGAGAAGTGATAGTGAAGGCAACCAACAGCCGAGGATTGCGACTAACAATACACTGAGTTGCATCAAGGTCGTCAAACTATGAATTTGCAGGTTGAATTGTTATCGTTTCGGGTGCTCTTACAGATACAACGATAAGGAACACACGATGCACTGACACTTTACCTGCAACAAAGGATATCTGGATATAGGAGACAAGGAAAACAAAACGTGAACATAACGCATATAACAATAAGACGGAAGTACCTTGAGGGATGTGTTTTACGTAGGTATCCTATCGGTTTTGTAGCTACCCGTCGCCTGGCGGCATGTTTGCTTCAACAAATTTTGTAGCGGTGAAGCTGTGCCGCCGAATTTGTAAACAAGTTGGCCATAAAAGTACAGTGACATCGGACTAGAAGTGAGTGGGGAATATGATGCACATGCGTCTTTTTCTCATAATCATGTCTTGCTGCCTTCCTTGGAGACTGAACTCAAGAGGCTCAAGATCTCAGACTCATTCGCCCCAACAACTGTGTGCATTAGCAACCCGCGACTAAAGAAACTTGGAATACTGATGCAGACATACTTGCTTTGCCTTGGTTCCAATCCACCACCTGGAGGCATTAGTCACTGTAATCAAGCCTATCGCGGGCTACACTTACTACCGGCCGCTGGAAGACATTGCCGTCCGCTTTCAGTCGCCTCAACGCATCCGACTCGTTTTCTGCGCCATCGACAACCTTTCCTGCCGCACCAGTCCCTCCCAGATACTCCAAGATGTTCTTAAGCTGATCACCTGTCGGTGGGGCTTCTGTCACGTCAAGCTCGAACTCTGGTTTCTGCGACTTGTTCTGTGCCTCGTGGGAGCTAGCCTGGTCTTCGGTTGCGTGGGCAACAGATTGCGCATTCTGTTGCTTGAGAAGAGTAAGAACTCGAGTCGATGCCTGGCTGGAGGGCTTGTGGAAGAGGGTGACTACGTTCTTCGCGCCGTGCTGTTGAAAGCAGTCAGCGAGGGAAATCAATAAGCAACTAATGGGAGACTACCTCTCCAAAGAATCGTTTGAACATGGTCACTGAAAGTAGGAAGTGGAGTTGCTTGATGACTATTGAAGATGGAGCTCTGGTAGCTTCGACGATGTGAGGTAGAGTCTGACGTAGATCGCGCTCGCTTGTTCGCCTTGGCCAGAGCTTGTGCCTGAGGCGCCGATTGACCAACCCGATCTGCGAACGACAGCTTCAGCTGGGGCGGACATTGCGGGGATTAATTTGCATATGCAGCTCGCGGCGTGAATCACTAAAGCAAGCAAAGTGGCAGGGATTTCAAGTGAAGACGGATTGACAAGACAAAAATGCACGACGTGAGAACAGAGTTCGAGACACAAGCCGATAGATTCGTGATGCAGCCGTGCAAAAAGCCGAATGTACATGTACGCCATGAATATGCCCCCATCATCCCAAAGTGCGGGATCTCGTTGCTGCGAGTGTACGTGCCGTAGCAACGTCCATCTCATCCGCGGTTCCCGCTCTCTCTGATCCAGAGTCATAGCCATCCCCCGGAAACCTAATCCATGACAAAAATCCTTAGCTCGTCGTGCTCGTTCCCAACACGTTCCTGTTACGGAGTTGCTTATGCGGTTGGGTTGGGGTTCATCTGCACTCAAGTCAGCGCCTGCAGTTTCGGCATTCCATCGTCTTTACGAACCTTCCTCTTGCCACCGGTCATGGTGACGTTCACGAAGCGGCGGGTGTAAGTGAGCCTCTTCTTGGCGCGGCCCTTGGGGGTCTTCTTCTTCTCCTGGGGCTCAACCTATTTGCCACTTTGTCAGCCTCCATTCCTTCACGTTCGTGCGTTGCGAACGCTGTGCAGTGTATCCATCTCCGGTTGGTGAAGATCGGGTTGTTCATTGCGGGGACTCGCGAGGTTTCGTCGAAGGGGCAAGTGCGCTTACCTTGGCTGGGAGATGTTAGCGACCTCACAACTCAGTCTAGGAATGGGTTGTACATACGGGTCTGAGACTTGACCTTTCCGGCACGAGCGAGGGAACCGTGGACCTTTCCCATATTTGCGGTTGATGGGTTTGATGAAAAGTGTTGTTAGTTCTGCGTGGCAAAGTCCTGTCAGCGATTTTCCTCGGCAGGTTCGACGTGCAGAACGCGAAGTTTGGCGGCGCAGAAATGCGAGATGTTGCGGGCGGATGCGTAGGGATAGGGTACGTACAGGTCGGAGATGCGGTCGAGGTTGTCGTTGACTGGGCGGCGGCGGCGATGAGCAGTTGAGTCGAATTTGGCGCTGTGCTGCTAACCGAGGTCACATGACTCTGGGGGCTTGGCACGCATGTCTATCAGATAAGATGAACACAGCGATGCAGACAGCAAGGCTGACAGAGACATCACACTTCACGCCACAGATCCAACACTCAATTTCTAGAGCATGTTGAGTGCACAGGATTTCCGAGTTTTTCGCAGTCCTAAGATGTCCAACTACATGCTTGTTGCACAGGGCCAGTCAGCGTCAGTCTTGGCTGGGGGTGTTTGGACCCTATGATGCGCGTTCGCCGCCTGTTCTGTTTACCTCGCCCAAGCTTCTTTGTTTGCTGTAACTCGAACACCCTACTGACAGCTCACCGGTGCCAGAAGTCATCACCTCGATTTGCTCACCTCGAAGTAATTGATACTCACGTCTAGACAACATGTATCTCTCAGGCGCACTCCTGTCCCTTATCTCCTTGACCTCGGCGTCAAATCTGCCATCACCAGAGCGCCTCCTCACGAACCCTGACCTCAAACACGAGGGCGGCTACAAGATTCCTACCGTCCACGAATCTGCAGTGCAGGCGCGTCGCATCCTTCGCCTCGAGAGCATCGGCACGCTTTCGACCGTGTTTCCCTCTACTCACACCACCGAGCAACGACCCTCCGATGTTGGAGGTGTACCAATCGGACTGATGGACTATTTTGGGGACTGTGAGCCCGAGACTGGGAATCCTACCATTCTTGCCATCTCAATCGCGACCTCCTTCAAGAACGTGGATGCTGGGTCAAACATCACTCTCTCGCTGCGTTGGCACCCTCAGGACGACAAGTGGCGCAGTCCTGCGTCGTTGCCGCGTTTCTCCCTGGTCGGCCGCCTTGAGGAGCTGAACAGCGCTGACCTTGAAGCGGCTGGAGTGGCAGCATGCTATGTGAAGTACCACCCAGATGCCGCCTGGTGGTTACCTGGTAATCCCATCCACCAAAGCAAGTGGGTGAGATTGATAGTAGAAGAGGTTTATTGGATTGGAGGATTTGGAGACCGCGCATACATTGGCTGGATCCCCCGAGAGGAATGGCAGAGCGTAACGCCCAAGGAAATTGACAGCTGCAAGCTACCTGGTGAGAAGAAGCATGGATGGAGTGGGTTGAAGTCGTGGTTGGGACTTGGCTCAAAGGAAGAGCAGGAGGCCTTCGAGTTGTGAGCTACCCGCCGGTCGAACGTGGGCGTTGTGGAGACTCGAGACTTGCCTTACGCCATGGACGTGCTACTCTTCCGACGTGAGGCGTATTCAGACACCTCGTTCCCTTGCGCCAACTAGGTTTTAGGTTCCAATACGGAACGTTGGAGGTGGCGCCTGTAGGTTTTCGTGTTGAAATGATTTGATGTATGCATGAGGTAGCGGAGAACTATGCCGAGCACTAGCTATTGCGCGTCGTCAAAGCCTTCCTTACGAATCTTGTAACACATGCAGATAGCTAACACCGTTATTGGTCCCTCGACATTCGTGCTTAGTATTCTGTCATTGCAAGTGTCACTCTTGCCCCGGCAATCAATTGCGGGCAATCTCTAGGGCAGGCTATTCGAAGCCATGTCGTCAAATTGACAGCTGTACCCCCACCACAAATTACGAGTTGTGAAGCTATAGTATGCGTCCAAGCGCACATTACCACGATATGGCGTACTCCCGGGTACCAGAATCCCGTCTCCGTCCATCAATGGATGCCCGTCATCGCAGGTGACGAGTTTCAAAACCCCACAGTAGCAAACCTTACGCTCCAAGCGAAGCGCCTCATCTCTTCCCGCCTGCAAGCCTCATCTTCCATCACTACTGGCCTCCTGGCATCATCCTCGCGCGCGACTCTACGCGAAGTCGCACCTAACACGCGATGCCTGCCTCACCCGCTAAGCGACCCAGACATCCTCGCGCCCCAAACCCATGACTGGATTGACAATCGCAAGCGCACTTTTGATAGCGCCGGAGGTCAACACCCGTGGACTCTCCACCGAATTTGTCCACACGATTCAATTGCCGTTGCATGTCGGGGCGATCCCAGGCCGCGACAGCCCAGGGTCTGCCTGCGACGTCGCCTACGCACCTAGCTCCCACATCTTGTCTCCGATGATGCTGCGTGTCCAGAGGCGCTCACATCGGTTGTTGTTGGCGTAGTGGTTGCAGGCATGCTCGTAGAGCGCGCAGCAGACATTCGATATCTCGCAACGCTTCGCGAGGACTCAGTCGTGGCACTCACCCGCAGCTCCACACCCGCAGTGTCAACGCCCACATGGAACGCAAGTCTCCGTGTCGATCATAGCTCCCCAGAGGAAACTATAGCGCGCCCGGCGTTCGGCCCAGAGTATGGCCGGTGACTTAGATATGCGACAGCCGTCGTGCAGCAGGTGCCCTAGTCCCTGAAAACACGTTGCGCATGTCGGGCACTGGCGTGCGAGTGCGAAGAAGAGCGAAGGGCAAGTTCCGTGAAAACTGGCTTCGAGAAGGTGCCTGTCCAGGGATGGACGTTGTAGTACACCGTGGAAGTCATGGTCTGTTTCGAAATCGCTCGACCGAGCGTAGGTATCTGAAGGCGTGAAAACCGGATCGCAACCGGAGAAGTAGGAGAGTTGTTTCCTGGCAGATGTACCTCGAGCGAGCGGTAGTATGTAAGCACACTGCGGGAGGGAAAGATCGCTGCTGATCCGGTCTGTGTGCCGCTAAACGAATGGCTGATGTCACAAAAAGATACCCGTCTCTCGGGACAGTGTTAGTTTCTACTGATTGACGGCACAATCATACGATGTCTCCAGCAGCAAGGGGTGTTTTCCCCTGGGTACCAGAGTACTACAACGTGACCCTTTCGGCGACTTCCTTAATGGCGCCACTCAGGTACCTAGGTACATCAATTTACCTTTGAAGATCCGAACGTGCAGGCACGAACCGCAGCCCCAGCGGGAACATGTCCTACACCCGTCCGTCAAACACAACCCTTTCCCCCCGAAACTTAATGCACTGTGATTCCCCTCAACGGCACTTGCTTTTTTTGTTAATTCTTTCTTTCCTTCCCACCTTCAGGGTGCACTGCACATAGAGCAAAGCTAGCCGACGGCGGAAAGAAAACAAGCCATGGCTAACCAGTATCCAAAAGCAAGCTCCATATTTTATTTTTGCGGGCTACGGTTTCTCGTTGAGCCATATCGTCCTATTCCGTGCATCGCCCCCCCGTGTGGGAGCGACGCGTTTTGCTTTTTCACGCTTCCTGCCGCGCCCGCGAAATCTAATCTCAACGTCTTGTCCGCTTTGGCTGGACGGGGATCGATTCTGATTCGCGATTGCTGAGGAACCGTTGACGCGGGACAGTAGCGCAGAGCGTCCCAATGTGGTAAAAATGACGACCCGTTGTCTTTGGCCCAACTGAAGATGATACTCGTTCTTTGTGACATGAAATATTAAAAGCTAGGACCGTGAGCAGATTAGCAACGAATCAATGAATAGACCTATGTGATATGCTCCTCCATCACACCGTGGCTGACTGTGTGAGACAGTCGGAGACGCTGCCGGGCAGAAAAACGAAGCTGGCGTCTTCATGTTGGAGAGTTTACAGAAATTTGTACGAAATGACGGTTGGTGGAGCGGCGAAGAGCGACGGGAGGCATAATGTTCTGGATGAGGATCGGCCTGCAGGATGATCGTCTCAGAGTGCTTACCTATTGCGGCGTGGTGGACGAAGGAAGCAATATGTGAAGCACTGTATCACCCAAACCGATATTTCGTAGGTTCTCCTATCGTACTGGTCCTGGAGCTCTTGGTGTGGCGTTTTGGGATATGCGTATCGACACACCTCAGAGCAAACCCAAAATACCACGGTAACTAAGATTCATCCCATCCGGGTAATACCGATAGTGCTGCTCAAAAGGCTGCATTGAGACATGTTCCAATAGTGACATTGACATAGTAACGAAGGAATCCTAGTATTAGGAGCAGAGTTTGTGTTAATCAGGCGAACAATGGCATGATTCCCGTGGATCATAAATGCATCATGGTAGTCCTGGACTTTATCAAGTAGGATATCCTTGCGCAGTGGAGTTTACAAGCCGTTCGCATTCTTTTCGGCAGTTACTTCACCAAAGCAGCGGTGAAGCGGAATCAGACGACAAACTCGTTATATCCACCATGCCTATATCGTCTTATATTGTCATGCGACGAGCGCGGATACGAGCTCGGGAGATGCGCAGGGTCTCTGGAGAGCCCCAGGTATGCCAAACATCTACGTGACGTGGAAGGACCACGAAGCAAGGTCAATTGGAGAGCAGACGGCCCGTAAGATGATGGAAACTACCGAGAGCAAATGAGAATTTGCGACGTGACAAGTCGCGCATGGATAATCCATCGTCGAGGATGATTGCGCTTGAATCATGGAGATGCGACTATCCATTTCGGTCCTGACATGTCGCGTTTCCACTAAGGTTAGCAACACAGACACCGATACGAACAACAACAATCAAAGCTCACCTCACCGCTTCATATCAAAACAGCAGACAACAGGGATGCACCAAGAAATGCGTTTGAGGAGGTTGATGTGATGATCTCTTTTGACATTTGTCCAAGCCTCGAATGCTTAAGCATTGTCTTTACTATGATACATAGAAATGAACCCAACTTCATCGCAACGGTTCCAACCGAGATATCCTGAGCTCTTCACGAGCACTGCTGCCAATGCAGCTTCATTCCGACGATAATAGACGTACAAGATCGCAACCTCATGGCGATGAAAAGAACATATGTAAAACGCCGGTGAAATGCAGAGAGAAATTTAGCGCCATGTCCGGCAACGCCAATAGGAAAGCCGCCCAGATGGTGTCAGAGGGCGATATATGCCACAACGAACACATGCGGCCGTCGTATACCAATACAAATTACTTGCAGATACACGCAGCGATGATCAGACGATGAGTAGTCGAGAATAAGTTTTAAATCGTTATGTCGTAATGGTGGTACTTGTCGCGGCGTGGCAGCCGCGTTCGTGTCGTTTCATGTTACTCCGTACACTGAAAGCCTTGCCGCATCCAGACTGGGGGCATTTGTAGGGCTTCTCCCCTGTGTGGCTATGGCTGTGAATGCGCAGGCTACTTGGACGTGAGAAGGCCTTGTTGCAGGTGGAGCAGATGTAACGATCTTGAGATTGTGGAAATGCGGACTGGCTGGATGTGCTGATGTAGTGGTGGTGTTGCCATGGATTCGACCCGTTCGCCGACGGGGTTGGTACAGGGACAGGCAGCGGCATTGTGGGCTGATAGTTGGAAGGCAGTGGTCGTTGCGCATACAGACCGTTATATGAGTGTTGCTCTGGCGAGTAGAATGATGTTGTTGAAGCAGCCCCTGGGGAAGAGAGGTAGGGAGACTGCGCGTACATGGAACTGCCGTAGGGTGACATGGAGTGCGACGGTAGTGAATCCCGTTTCATGGATAGAGGCATTGATGAGATGGATTGCCGCTGGTGGTGGGGCTCCATGTTGTTGAGAGAGCCGCCCATGAAGTAGGGCGTTGACGCGGCAGAGTGGGTTGAGATGGTAGAAGGCGACTGGTTGCCGTCGCCAGTAGCATCTGGGTGCATTGGTGGCGTGGGGGGCAGAGTCATCCTGGAGGTGTTGAGGAGTGTGGGTGCGTGAGAGTAAGTATTTGGCTGCTCAACACGACTTGTTGGTAGTTGCTGGGGTTGCTGCATGGCTCCTGCGCCTCTGTGCTGGGCCTGCCGTATCTGCGGCGAGGTCGAGTGCCGTTGTGAGCGGGGACTCTGGCCAGCTGCCGTGGTTGTTAGTGTTACTGTCGATGGGGAAGGAGCACGGGAGGGTAATTACCTGTTTCGGACGCAGCCTTTTCACCACCAGCAAATTCCAGGAGGGCCGAGATGGAGGGCAGCGAGGGCTTCTGCTCCTCTGCGGGCGGCGAGGGCGGCGACTGGGGGCGTTGTCGCTGCTGGTGGTGGTAGTCGTCCAGTGCTGTGTAGGCGGGCGTCGAGACGGGATAGGCGCGAGGCTGTGTGTGCTGGTAGTAGACGGGGTGTGCGGGTTGCTGGAAGACGTCGCGCTCTCGTACGCTGCCGTGTACCATACTGGCAAGATGCATTGCCATGGAGAAGGGAAGAGTCACGGGTCACGACAGGGCGGGCTGCGTAACAGATGGGTGAGGTGGAGGGGAGTGAGCAAGCGATGACGAGATGGCAAACGGAGTCGAGAGGGACAGATACAGGCAGATGTAGTGCGCCAGGACGTCGGGCCTGCAGCGTTCAAGTACGATGAGCGGTTGGCGAGATTCAGCACGAAGCCCGTTCGCTCGTAGCGGCGTCAGTGAGGAGCCCGTGGTGACCAAACCGTTGCCAGCGGGGTGGGTCAGACAGCGGTCGAGGGGGCCCCAGCGTGTCGTTCCCTGTCCAAATTGCGATTAAGTCGTCGTCGAGGCGGCGGACCGTTGTGACAAGCAGCCAGCCCCCGAATCCAGCTCGCAGCCCTGCAACGGTGAACGACCAAGCCTCAAGGTGATGCCTTCGCCGAGCGATCCGCCCACACACCCCAGCCAGCCAATCTACGCTGCGCCGGGGGACGGCCTCTTCTGGGACGGAGGCACTCGAGGCGTGACCGGGGCCCTTGCACGCTCCTAGGACAGGCCACAATGCACTGCAGATCGACCCGTCCAGGAGAAAGCTAACGAGAATCGCTCGAGGACCTTGACGGCGGATACACACTGCCGACACTGACAGGTCTACCTACTCGAGTGCGCTGATGCCTATTTGTCCACTATCCCAGGCGCATCGATCCTCACCCAATGTCACGTTACCGCGCCAGGCACCTGTGTGTCTGGCGGCGAGGCCAAATCCAACGTCGTCTTCTTCAGGTGGGAAGATGCACCTGCTAGACGACTTCAACGGCTGCTGGACGACACCAGATGTGCAAAACACCCGGCGCGGTTGGTGGAGGTAGGGGTACTCCTGCACGTCCGCCCGGCGAGAAAAAGGATCGACGACAGGCCCGCGAGCGCTTGCTGCAGTCTGCACCGTGGTGACTTCGAGAGAATGAGACTTGTATCGGAGCGGAGCGGGTCCTCGGACGACGCTGTTGTGATTAAGGCTTCGAATTCGCGGTGAGCATATCCTCTCTCTCCGCCTCGTCCAGGAGTCAGGACTGGAGCGGCAGCAAATTCAAAGCTCCGAGACACGTACGGAAAGGCTGACGAATTGCGCAGGGGGCAGGCGGCCAGGACAGGGCTGGGATTCACAAATGGGCAAACATGAGACAGGACGAGCCAGCGGCCATTTTGCTAACTACTCCCTTTAAACATCGCATCGCCTAGACACAAGCGGCCGGATAGTTGCGCCGCCCAGAAAGTTGACTAAAACATGGCTACATCGTCCCGCAAAGTGCGATGTGTGATCGGACGGGTGTCGTGGGCAAGCGAGCATAGCGCCACGACTTGCAAAAGCCACTTAATGCTATCATCGCTGGCGTCAAGCCATCCTCACCCTGGCGTCGACCTTAATTCGACTAACCGCTCCGTGGCACATGAAAGCGAGGTGCGCATCATCGATTAGAGAGGTTTGATCGGATATGATACATGGTTGCAGCCGCGTACGAAGCGAGGCACCTCTTTGCGCGGCATGTCTCTACTATTTTTGTTGTAGAATCCTGTGTTCCCGAGAGCAATACTGTGACAGCCTGCATCACAACGTGTCCCAACCTTGACTCGCCTTCCGACAGCCTTGTGCTTCGTCAGAATTTCGCCCATTTCCCGAGCAATCATTCGGCATCATCCTTGATCAGCAGGTACTCACCGCACGTCGACGTCCACGGTAACTCCCACCGCTAGCTTGTAGGCCGTGTGCTTGTCTCAGTTTCAGCGCAAGGCAAGCGCGGGAAAGCTGCGAGCAACGGCTGAACGGCTCATACCTCTTTCAGCAACCTCTCCGGCCCCCCGTACGCGAAGCATATCTGACGCCACGAGGGGCGGATGGCGGCGTCTTGGCCTTGTTCGTTCGTGGCGGATCTCAGACAAAGAGGTCGTCGATCAGCACAAGCGCATGCAATGAAACCCTGAAGCCACGTTCGGCTGCTATCATCATCTACACTCTGCAACCGATCCCGTAGCCCAACCACAACCCTCTACAACACATATTTGCAAGTGGCTTCTGGAAGCATAGGTACCGCAGCAGCACCATCTTCTGGTCCACAGCGACACGCATGACAGACTGAAAAAGACATGCATCCGACTATTGCCTGTGTGAGTGAGTTGCCAATCAGGGGAGGACTGTACATCTACCGAAGGCCCGTCTGCGGCGGCGGCTCGCAGGTGCCCCGTACTTCTTGAGTTGGACTTGACTTTCGTCTTGACAGCGGAAACGCCGCATGCAACCAAGCGCACATTGTGTCACGTCATTGCTTTCCCCGATTATCAGGAGAATGATCGTGCTGCACATAGTATGCGAGTGGCTCTGCCTTGTTCTCGTACAATGAAAACCTCGCTTGTTGTCGCGGCGTACAGGATTGTCGCAAGAGGGCACGGACGATCTGGGAGATGAGCAACCAGGGTTTCTGTTTGATGGAAAATCTACCTCCTTGGGTATGGCTGGCAATTGCGCGATTCGCGGAGTACTCACCAACGCGCTGGATCTTGCGTCTGCAGTGGATGGTGAGTTGCCCGAGCATCGGGGGATACTGAGTCGTCTTCGGCACTACCAAGTCGATGCTTCGTATCTCGTATCCCACTTTTGCACCTACGAATGTCGGCTGTAGTAACATTGCAAGCTCGTTGATAATCTTAACAACCCACAACTCTCTTATTCGAACGCAATTTTTTATCTGGCAGGGAAGTGTGCATGATTTCCCGGGAATGCTTCCTATGATTGCAGCTTGCGTGGGATAAGCAGGGACACAGACGCACATGGACCGCACATTGACCCGCTTTGTGTGGGACACTCTTACAAGAGGCTTTGTGCCATCATCCGAGCGATCATTTCGGCATGATACTGTTGCGAGTCGGCGTGGCAGCGGCAACTCCACTAACAGCTTCGCTTCCGAGGTTGTTCTTCGTCAGCATGTGGAAACCTTCTCGAAGCTGTCACTTCAGCTTTCTGAGGTCCAACCCATCCCAAGCAAGATGTTTAAGAATCTCCAATCTCCACCCGACTCATTCGAGGTACTACGTACTTTGATGGGCCTGTCAATCAGCGACTACATGGTACTATTTGCAGGTATTGTTCATACCTACATACGTTTTTATGGTTAAAGCGCTCATTTTACATGATTCCGAAACGAGCAAGTCTATCTGATTGCGATCATCTCATTGGCCGGTCGTCTTTAGTCGCTTTCCCATCTGCCGCTCTGCTTTCAAAGACGAGGAAGTGATAGTCGCGATGATACCTTGTGTTGGAAAGCAGCTTAACAATAGCTTTGCAATCCACAACCTTGAAACAAAGATCAATATTACACACGGCAACAACATCAACTCTCAGATCTTCAGCCACCAGTCAGAATGGAGCTTTTGTTACCTAGTCATCCTCGGGAGATGTTGGTTACCGATGCGACACTTTCGGTGCACATTAGAAACACACGCTCGTGGTTAGATGAATTACCCCGTACGTACTGCTTCATCGCCACCACAGGTACTGACACGGTATATTGGCTTGTTCGGCGGTGTAAGAATCGTGTTCCTGACTAAGGAATAGTCCATGCCTCCTGGAGAACCGTAGGATTTACTGGTATGTTACCTGGGATCTAGCATGTTGACAGCCTCGAAATGAGGCTACAATACCCGATCAAAATTGCACCATTTACCAGCCTACAAGCAGACCCCGGCTTGTATGTCGAACAGGTGTGCTTTCTTACAATGGTTTCCGTAGGATACATGGCTAGTCGACATAGTTGTGTAGCTAGTTTGTAGCGCACTCTCTGCGACCAACTCAACCCTAGGAACCCTAGGTCATGCGAATACTCCCACGTGGGTTAAAATTAAATTCTTGGCCAAGACTGTTCTTTGGTATCTTGATTCCAACTCATCTTCCACGATCCTACGATCCCACGCCCACAACGACCGACTCAGTGGCTTGGTGACCCATGAGCACGACCCTACAGGGTCCCAAGATTCTGTGGGGCGATGCTGCGAAGAGCTGCCCATTCTCTGTGGCAGCGGTTAACCACCACCCACATAAGTATTACTCACCACCCACATAAGTCACCATTTTCGAGACCCAGAAACTCATCAATTTTAGGCCAATTTTTGATTTCTGAAACTCAGAATCATTAGAAGTTTACTATTCCAGTCAGTCTATCAAAAAAAATTGACACTTTTCTACCTAAGTATGGGTAGAAAATGGGAGGAGAAGAGCTTGTTCGTGAACGGAGGAGATGATGCTAAGAGAGTCTATACTATTTTAGGAGGTGGGTCTTTCTTGGCGCAATCTTGTTGGCTGAAACAGCCACTATGAAGTCTTATGTGGGTGGTGGTTAATACTTATGTGGGTGGTGGTTAACCGCTGCCATTCTCTGTCCATTACAACGCGCGTCAGCACTCCACGATCGAGCCCGGGGTTATTGTCGGATCCGCTATCACCACTGCGGAACAGTGTATGTTGATCTCGACTTGATCGTACTTATCACTTTGCTTCGTACAACAGGATCCAGAGTTTTGTGATTGGCGATCTGAAGGAATCAAAACTGACAAGTCTTAGCAGCCATGAGCAATTAAGCTCGGTCAATATGGCGGCGTTAAGACCGAAACCGCCAAACCACCTCGAAAACAAGGTGCCGTGAAGGACCATCAAATCCCTGCCCCTGTCCACCGTTTTGAGGAACTACTCCGGCGCTGTCACGCCACGGCAGGGGCTCGACAACGGCTGACGTAGATCCATCGCGAGTCCTTCCAGCAACACGCCGAAATGCGTCGGCTGGCCAGAGATTTACATTTTCAACCCAGGCAAAGTCATAGATCAGCCAAAGTGCACCCAAAGTACAGCCCACGTTTACGGCCGCCCCCTTGGGTAAATGGAACTTCTCATCGAAGTTTCCTGGCAGCTGGCTCCAGCTATCGCGACGCTATGTGCCGTTAATATGACGTTTTAGCCGGCTCAACACTGATCGATATGGTTATCGGGAGAAGCCGTCTTTCTCTTGAGTTGACCAGGAATTTGAATAATGTGGTCGTTCGTCTTCATTGCCTTGTTTCATCAGTTCTCGGCCCCTTGAAGTCCACATGTGCGGGATGTTCATCTTGCACACCTGCTAACGGTCCCTGGCAAAAGCAAAGCTGAATCTAGAACTGCACTGTAACTCAAACGAATTCTCCAGTCGATCGTGATTTCCACCTAGATACGTAGTCCCTTGTATTTCTCAGGGTGAACTGTAGTAGCTTATGCGCCTTGTCGAGACAAGGGATAAAATGGCGTTCTTGGCATAAACCGTATGGATTTTCGAGCCGTGCTCGTAAACGTCCGCGTCGGCCTGCCTCCGTTCGTTGTCAGTGCTGGATGCGCTTAGCGTGTCATCCATGGGATGGCTGACTTTACTGCAGCTCATTCGCAGACGTTGGATGACAAGGATTCAATCAATCTCGACTTCACGGCAACGCTTAGCCGGTATTCCTTTCCGATCGACAGACGGGTTCGATGCTTATTAGATTCATAATTACTCCTGATCGAGCTTTCACAAGCGGAAAAGCAATAAGACCCGAGCACAAGTAGACTAGATGAACAGTGACAAGATCGGCCGTTCCAGGTACCGAGCATACAGACCCAGCTCATTGGAGAGCAGCGATCGCTGGAATCGCATTGCTGTCAAATCTGGTCTACATCGGTGTGTTCCGCGGTAACACAAACCTTCCGCAAATCATACGACAACCGCAGATGGGTTGATTTTCCCGGGACATTTCCACCACTGGTCGTGAATGAGCTATCCGATGCTCCAAGAGCATCAAGGGGCCGGGATCGTCGTCGGCAATACTTGAAGTGGATCGACAGTGAGGATTCTGTATGATGCGAGCAAGGACTTTCCTCGCCCTTGGTGTGATCGCTTGAGTCTTCTATAGCGCGTGGAAAACAAAGCGCCTACCTGTCGCCGTCGTTCCTCATCTAGCCTCTTGAACTACGTATGAGTCACAAGATGTTCCTCAAGTTGGAACTCGTGGCGAAGTGCTCATTACAGTACCTACGTTTCATCCAGTGGCTCACTACGGAAGTCTTCCCTTTTACATCGGCGATATGAGCCGGTCGCAGGATTACTTAGACCCGCCGCCATAGCAGATCAATAACATGTCATGATCCTCGTTTGGATCGCGGCTTCAGGAGTAATTCGTTCGCTTACACGATGGATGCGCAGTAGTGGGCAGCTTGTTTGAACAAGTAAAGCAGTCTGGCCGTGTCATCCTATCGATGTTTGAAAGCTTTCCCGTCTTCTGCACCTGCACAGCCATCACATGCAGCGGGAGTCATTTTGGCGACAACGCCGTGTACCTGTCAGGGGCTGGTTGACTGAAACGCATAACATTCTTACGTCTGCAGGAGCATTGTCCGAAACTACTGCTGCATTGAATATTGTCTGTGGAGACTGGATAAGGCTGCACAGAAGATCACGATTCAACGGTCACCCAACACTGCTGCAATATAGCTGTTGCATGCTGACCCTCGCGTATGCAACAATTCATTGGAGCATAAATCATGCGGAACACACTCCCAAGAAAACTTGAATGAATCGGTCAGGTTAAGCCATGCGGCGGATCGTGTTTTGGTCTCGGCGTTGATAAGCTGCACATATCTCGGGTTGTGGAGTAACCTGGTCCCCAAATTTGTGCAAGGCTCAAATCGTGCTGCGGATGGAGGCGGGACTTTAATGACGACATCTCTGCCACTGAAGAATGGGCTCACAGTCAGGATACATGTAAGACCGATGACGATTTTGACCTGATTCCAGGAACGACTTGATTTTATAGAGGTGCCTTGGAACATCCTATGACGCCATGCATAAACTCATCGTTAACGAACAGCCAGAGTCTCTGCACTGGCATATACAATCATCTCAAAGATCAGCTTCCGACGAAATACCCGGCGATGATATCCTAAAGCCTTTCCATGATCAACTGGCCGCAATGGCGCCGACTCTCCCCCTGCCATGGTTACATCTTACTATCAACTACTAAGTCATGTTCAGCTCAACCTGAACGATCTCACTCGATGCTCAAACCTCCCTGAGACACAAAACTCTGCATAATGTAGTAACGCACGATCAACAGCCAAACTGGACGCAGAAAGTTATTCCAAATCTGATACACACCTGCCGGATCCCCGGCGGACCCCCAATCGGCAGTTGTGGATCATCGCTCAACGAAACCTCAGCATTTACGTTGATCGCCTGCGTGGATCGTATCCTGTCACCAGACACGTTGCAGTCGCATGGCCGGATGTGCTGACGGGCCGGTACAGCGATCTCAGGCGATCATCTCACGTCAGAATTCGTATTGGTGTATGCGGGCGGCAGGTTGGGGTAGTTCTGGTGGAGGCTGTACAAAAGCGAGGTGGTCATCTCTAAGCATGTGTGAGTTTTAGTGTTGGCTGGAGTTATGGTGAGTCTTACCGGCCGGGAAGGTACGTCCTTTGGTGGGGGTTTTGTGCGTATCACATGAGTTGGGCATTCGGGTCAAAGATTTGAAACCGAGTGCGACTGAGGCCGAGATGATGATGTCAATGTGCATTGTGGTTGCTTGGTCGGAGCAAAAGCTGTTGGCAATCAGTGATCATTGGATGAGGTGGAAATGTTGAAAAGTCACGCAGTATTCGTTGGTGAATAGTCAATTGGTGAACGAACAAATATATCCAGGGGTCTCGCACCCCCTGAACATACGTGACCCCTAAGTCTTCCTGGAAGTACTCGGCATAAAGTGTCAGATGCTTTCTGCAGAATATGCTGTGCACCCCAACCTAACCTAAGCCCGTCCCAACTTTCGAGACACAGGTTGAACTTCGATATGGCCAGTATCTATCTTAACTACCCAATCCAGTAACAATCATCACCCGCAAAAATCTGATGAAAGGTATCGATCATGCTTGAATGTATACTGCTACTAGAAATCGAACCCTCAATTCAAAGAAGAGTCTATCCGTGCAGTTCTACAGGGAACATGCAATATAAAACTTTCGTAGCGTATAACATCATACCATTTGTATATCCTCTCTGTCCCAAAGCCAGAAAGTACCTCAAAGGTTTTCAGAATTGCACATCACGATCAACACCATGCTCAAGTCACGGTCAGTTTAAAGGCATGGACTGCATCGTAATCACTTGTGGAGAAGCTCACAAAAGTTACGCTGTATGAGACTTAACTTGCAATGCACTGTTACTTATGCGTGAGTTTCTTTCAAAGCTGGAGTGACGGTTGGGCACACATGTCTACTCAAGCTCTTGAACTTCTATTAACCAAGGAGACCTTCTATTGAATCCATATCCTGTACGTCAGTTTATCTGAAATTACTCAAGGCAGTGATAACCTTCTCAGATACTTGTTAATAACTTATTCTATGTTCAGTGTTCTGAAAAGCCAGTCAAGATCTTCATACGTGTTGACTTAGTTCGTGATTGAAGAGCTTAGTCCGATATGACTCTCTGTAGCTTAGCTCGTATGTCAGTCGTTGCATACTTACGTTCTACATAACTTCGATAAATATCTCTAGCCTGTCTTCTCAGAGTATTTCATGCGTTCTATCACCCGTATTTGTTACTAAACAGATGGGATCCATACCTTGGTAGCTTCGATAGGGGCACTTGTTTTCGCACAAACTGGTACGCTTGATCTCAAAGGAGTGGCCCTACCGCATATATTCGAAGGAAATCAGATTAATTCTGTTCTTGCGTAGTAAGTATACAAGAAAGCATTGCTAGGACATCATAACGACAACCGATATTAACCAAACTAATAGTGTCCACACAGTGGATGGTCTTGAAAACGGGTCATGAAGAAGTGAACTCTTCTTGCATTTAGAGCAAAAGAGTCTATAAGCAAACCCGTCTAGGGCCAACTTCCGAAGTCTTAAGTTAGACTAACGAGCCAAAAAGTAAGGTAAAACCATACAACAGCGCAACTTCACTAGCGGTCATTCTTCTAGCTAATATTCCGCCTGTACGTTATTCAGAGTTCTATAGTCGTATGTGAAGATACAGTTCCTGTCACACATATAGGTCGATGTAATATGGCGGGACATCCACGAACGTTTCGAACGGCCAGAGTGAAAACTCAAGTTTGAACATATATCAACTACAGTAGTTTCGAAAACACAACCTTTGTGTTGCATTTATAAACCACTATGATCTAACCTTCCAGAAAAAAGCCTCACGTCAGTTTTCCTGAAGCTCAAAGACACGAGAGTAGGCAATTCATAGGTTGATGTGCGGGCGACTCGGTATGCTTGGCATACCACCTGAGCAATGGCTAGAGTTTTACTCCATACAGTAACCGAGATGGTTGGCTCTAGATTCGCAAGTCCAGCCAAAAGAGATAGCCTTGAGGATAGTGGTCTTGTAAGAAGTACCGGGTTCTTCCGGGTGAGATGTGCATTCTGAGTTGTTGTCCGTATTCGGTATATAATCATAATGCGTGAAGTTGAATACTAGGTATTGAACAACGTATGATTTCTCGCCCAGAGGAGCCGAATCAAGTTCTGTCTAGTTGAACAATATGTCCCCGGATGTAGAATATAGCGAGATCAAAGTCCCTGATGCTATACAGTCGAAAAATATGCCCTCAGTACTGATCTCGAACGGTTCTTGGCTATCCTCGTCAACATCGAGCCATACTGTCTCGGCCACCCTGAGGTTCTCAGCCACATTATTTGGTTTCTTCGCCCGACGCGAGGTGCTTGATGTATATAGTCCGCATGTTTCCCACTGACAATGTCCAGGAGATTTTGCATATCGAATCGAGTCTCACGATTGTCGACAGGAACAAAGGCTCTGCTTTGCACACCTGTATCGTGGACATTAGGCTTGATGCTTGGTGGAGCGGCCAATCATTCCGCAAATGATGGGTACTGGTCTGACCTGCGATTTCGAAAGCTTTCGATGTCCGCATCATAATAGTTGGATATGCGTGATGACAACAAGTTGACACCGAAATGAGAGATGTTGGTATCTAGGTTACAAGGAACTACACCCAATTTCAGAGCGGACACTAGGGGTAGAGACATAATGCAAACGCAATGCAAGCACAATCAATATGGCCGTACAGACGAATAATTAGACCACAATACAGATGCAGATGCTAGAGTTCAGTTCTGGGTTAGTGTATTTCTTCTAGCTATGTATATCTGTGAAGCCAGCGTCACAGAGCAAGTAACTTAGCCTGTCATCATGATATGCCGCTATGTCTCACTTTCGCTGTCGCTCCACCAAATGAAGGATATGAAGCTGAAAGATTCAAGGATGGATATAGTTCTAAAAACAAGAGCCCAGATTGAGCGTTATCCAATCCTTTCAACCTGATCTAGAGGTGCTTTTTGCTCTTGATAAACTATGACGTGAATGGACTCATCAGGTTTTTTCAAGAGAAGGTGGGTGCCATACAGACGAGTGGACGAAGGTTTCGTATATACACCAGAATTTGACTCGATGCCTGGAAAGTGTCAAACTCGGTTTCTGAAGGTATGTCAACGTTACATTCCGTGGGTGCCGCCTAAACTATAATTGAGTGGAGGAGAATTGGGCAAAACAACAAGATACAACGATAACTCTAAAAGCAATGTATAGTTGAAGTTGAACACAGTAGTTTTCCGGGAATCTATATTCATAGCTCAACAACCTTTGTACTGCCCCAGGGACTCAAACTTACCTCTCCTTCACACGTCAAGCCTTGCTGGCTAATTGTACACGTTGTCATCCCCGGAAATATGCAAAGGGTTTAGCAGAATTGAACTGTAGGCTGAGTGTTATCTGTTTACGGTTGGAACGCCGGTGCTCTTGTACTGTGGGATGATACAGACCTAAACTACGAGAAATCCTTGTTATTCTGAGTAGTCAACGTATTGTCTCAGTGTTGGGTTGACGTCATGAGAATTTTCATCACGCTAGGATTGCCCTTCGATCAGACTCTCAGAAGAAGTTTTTTGATGACCTATACAGTGGGTTCTGCGTCATAACGATACCTATCAGGACAAGATAAATATTGTTACCGCGCCTGTATTATTACAGAGCAGAATTCCTTAGCACGTTACATAGTTCTAAAAAAACAGTATATAGCTAGTAAAAATAGTATATTTGTAAATTATCTAAAGTAATTACAAATACCTTGCTATTCTTATATAGTAGCGCGTTCTGCTATTAACCTCTACCTAATACAGCCTCTTAGCGCCTAGAGTATGCTTATATAAGTGTTCTACGTATCCTTATTACTGCCTTTATACTGTAGGAGCTACTTAATAAGCTTATAACCCTATTTATATATAAATAGATATACTAGGGAGGTATTCTTTTTATCCTTATTATCCTTTAGTAGGTGTAGCTCTACTACGTAATTAATAATTTTAGCTAGCTTAATATTAATATAGCGCTTATCTACTAAATTAATAAACTTATTTATAAGGTAATTAAGGCTTATAGCAAAGTGTATATTTTATTAGTATATAAGCTTTATAAGAAGCTTCTTAATATTCTTATAATTATAAGAAGAAGAGAACTAAGAACTATAATATATATTATAGTAAGTACTACTACGCTAGTAATTAGTAATAGTCTAAAGTAGAACGCCTTCCTATACTATTACTATTTATTAAATAGTATAGAGTAGGTTTATTACTTTAATAGTATTATGCCTATCTAAGCTCTTCTATATAAAGAATTTAAGCTAGAGAGCCTTCTATTTACACTTAAAGTTCTAGATAATACCTTAATTATATAGTTAATAGTGTAAAGTAACATTTAGTAGTAGAAAAATAACTTTATAGGTTATAAGTTAGTATAAAAACTTAAAGTTAAGTATAGAAATAGAGGAGTAATCTATTAGTATTATAAGGTAAGTAATTTTTAATATTCCTAAACCCTAAATATTTAGGCTAACTAGAGGCTGTAGATTTATTAAGTAACTTAAGCCTTACTTAATTAAGTCTATGTCTTACCTAATTAAGATAGTCTATAGACGTTAGTAGAAGTTTATTAAAATGCTAATATATAGTGCATTTATAGACTTAGGTAAATCTTAAGCTTAGATTTAGCCTATCTATAATACTAACAGCTTACCTATATATACCTTATGTAGCGTAATTGCTTACGTATTCTCTTCTCTATACTTATATATGCTAAGAAGCTATCTAGGATTAATAGTACCTTTCTTCTAGCTATCTTAGTATTAAAATCTTATAAAAACTCTACTATTAGCTTTCTAGTTATCTAGGCTTTTTTATTACTATAATAGGTATAATAAAGGCCTTATATAAGAAGGTTACCCTTACTACTAAGTACTTAAGGGTATCTTAATTTGCTAATAATAATAGGAGGAAGCTTATAGCTGCTATTAGTGTTATAGGTAAGTCTAATTATAACCTACTCCTTATACTTTTTTATACTAAATTAGGGTTCTATTACTAATATCTACTCTAGTACCTAACGCTAGAAAAGTCCTATTTTATCTATATTATAAGTATTATAGGCAGCGTACTTAAAATAGATACTGTATACCTCTATTATTACTAACTCTAAGCTTACTAATAGGTTAGCTAATATAGCCTTACTATATTATTTAATAAGCTTTATATTGTAGCGCTTCTTAAAGCTATTAATAAAGTCCTTATAAAATAATAGTGTTAGTTAATCTATATAGTATAGTAGCTTTACTTATAGCTTAATTACTACCTACTTAAGTAGTGCACTAGTAATAGAGATATATATAGCTTTAAGCCTTATATACTATTTAAATAAGGCGTTATTAAGGTTAGGCTATATAGTATAAGTCTTCTTTTTAAACTGCTTATTCTTTGCTCTTTATCTTATATTCTTAATATATATAAAGTAGCTTAATAGTACCTTGCTAATTATTAATTATTAAATAGTATAGCTAAACTAATATAAAGCCTAGTTAGCTATTATTAACTATTTAGCCTTAAGGTACTCTTTAGTATATTGCTAAATTACTAAGCGTTACTTATTATTAAAGGTATATTAATAGTAATAATTAAGCTTAGTATTAGGAGGTATAGGCTAATAAATTATTAGTAAATAGTTAGTAATTATATAAGATAAATGCTACCTTCTTAGCCTATAATTGCGCTCTATGTAATAGCTCTAAAATAGGTAGTTAGGTAATAGCTAGGAGTAAATTTTAGCTGCTAGAGGCTCTAGCTAGGTATCTAAACTCCTTTAGAATAGTAGCCTTATAATAATGTTAGCTAATTGTAATATTAACTAGCTGCTATTGTTATGTACACAAAAAAACGCCTAGGGCGCAATACTTAATTATTACAATACAGGAAATTGTTATATAGCAGGCATCGTTATGACGCAGAACCCACTGTAGTCATAACTCCGCAGCCGTGATAGGACTTATCTAGGACTTATCGTGTATTGAGCAATTGACGAGAGAGTGGATGTGACGTCACATTTGTTTCAGATCACAAGTGCGATCCGCTTAACAGAATTTGCACATGATGGGACCTCGGCGCGTAGATATTCGTTGTTCATTCCAAAATCTGGGAATTGATCCGTCCAAATGCTACATAAATCTCGAGTAAAACCCAGCTACTTTCTGAAAGGTGGGAGAACAGGTGGATCCCCCGAACAAACAATTCGAGTTGCCCTAATGTCGTCGCCGAGCGTTTCGAAGTCTCTGCGTCCCAGACCGAGTGACAATGAAATTATATTGCTAACACAGGGTTTCGATGAGCACACACAAGAAACCCATAAGCTCGTCCCAGACTAGAACCTGTCCCCAGATCAGCTTCTCCCTATCTTGAAGTTCAATACATGGAATAGGTTGCACTGTGTCCCAACGTGCTCGGCGCCGAGATTGAAGTCCTGGAGAATGCTGGGATATTGAGCATGCTGTGCTATTAACATCGAGGGACAAGCTTAGTGTCAGGATCAGAGGTATTGCAAACCCATGAAAAGTCCCCAATACAATCAACGATTTGCGCATTACAGACCGCTTTCGGCTCTCTGTCTAAGTATCACCCACTTGTATCGACAATCTTGATTGATTGGCCAATAGTCGTGAGCACGCTAAACAAATGCGATGCTCAACGCTCCTTGTCTTTCCGGTGAGAGAAAGGCTCCGTTGTCAATGCCTGCGGCGATCCAATACTCTGCCCACTTACTTTATTACTCGGCTTAATCTCCTTCTCAAAATGACATGTCTCCGAAACAGTGACATCGAATAGCATGATGTTGATCCTCACAGACTTATATAATGCTTTAGAACGCCGTTACAGCCATCTTGGGTCACAGTACACAACATCTCAGGATATTCATCATGCGTAGCTCTGTTGATATGGTCCCTGCGCTCTTGCTTGCTATTTCCACTCTGACTGCCGCTCAAGTCTCACCCTTGACTGGCACATTCAATATCATAACCTTCAATGTCGCCGGTCTCCCTGACGTCCTCAACGACAACAATTCCGGGGACAAGGTCGCAAATACCGCGCGCATAGGCCAGCTGCTCACTCAGTACAACATTTCGCTTATTCACGTTCAAGAAGATTTCAATTACCAGTATGTGCATTTCTACACACAAAACTCGACAGGAACTGACATTTCCATTTTTAGCGCTACGTTATACGAAAATGATGATCATCCGTATCGAACAGCAACAAGTGGCGGAGTGCCATTCGGTAGTGGTCTTAACTCATTAAGTAACTTCAATTGGTCTGATTTTGAGAGGGTGAAGTGGGATAAGTGTAGTACTTTTGAGTAAGTACGACTAGTAACGACTATAACCGAAAACATGTTGAACGATGCTAACGCAAAATGCATTACAACAGTAGCGCAGACTGTCTCACACCAAAAGGCTTTACGTTCATGAGAGTCAAATTTGATGAGGGAGTGTGGATCGACGCATACAATCTACATGCTGATGCCGGGTTAGTGAGCATTGAGCCAGACTTTTGTTCTGATACCAACCACTTCATGTTCAAACAAACTAACATTCGTCACAGCACCACAACCGCCGATTTGGAAGCCCGCGCCTCCAATCTCCGCCAAGTGTCTTCACACATCACTACTTACTCAGCCGGAAATCCTGTTATCGTCTTCGGCGACTCAAACACCAGATACACCCGCACTGGTGATATCCCCGGCGTCTTCGGCACCACAAATTCCATGACTGATGCCTGGGTTGAGCTCGCTAAATCTGGCGTTGCACCTACATCTGGTACTGAAGCCTTGCTGTGCGACAATCCCTCACCCAACACAACCTGCGAGATCGTGGACAAAGTATGGTATCGCGGCTCCCCTGCTGTTGATCTGCGGGCGACGAAGTTCGACTATGCGGGCGAAAAGTTCCTGCTAGACAACGGGGATACTTTGAGCGATCACGACCCCGTGCTTGTTGACTTCACGTGGACGAAGAGCGGATCTTGGAGAATCGGTGATGCGTTCGGAGGAGAGTTTGGGGCGTGGTTCAACGACATGAGCACGTTATCCCAACTGCGAGGCCCGACTGTGTCGTCTATAACGTTGCGTGGTAACGAGCGGCTGGATGCTGTCGAACTGAAGTTTGCATCTGGTCAAACGCTGTCGCATGGTGGGAGTGGCGGGACTGCACAAATACTGACTTTAGATGCTGGTGAGAAGTTGACTGACGCAACCCTATGCAGAGGGGAGAAAGATGGTCAGGCGAGGATCTTCTATGCGCAACTCCGGACTAGTAAAAGTAGGAGCATAAGTGCAGGTACAAAAACAGGTGACTGTGTGGAACGAACTGCTGTAGAAGGACGAGGAATTGTTGGATTTTTGGGCAGAGCCGGGAACGAGATTGACAAGATAGGGTTTATCTATGGTAATATCTAAAGGCAAGGTAGTAGAAGGACCACCAGGTCACAGTTACTGGTATCATCATTAGAAAACATACCCCGTGGAGCGGATGTTTTGAGCCCCGCCTGAGACGCCAGTCCAGGGGCTCATCAGTAGAATAGACCTTAACGATGTTTGATTCGAGCATTCTTTGGGTCTTGGCTGCCTTAATTCGTTCTGCGGGTTACTCATCCGTTTATCGTGGAACACCCAACTCTCGTAGAACATTTGCACATCCAAGCCGCATCCACTCGTCCATCTCTTTCTTGTCCGGAACCCAGATAGAACCTAACATGCCTGCGGCATTCGCACTTGCTCCTTCGATGAATCCTTTCCTCCGAGGGATCACGATGATCCGGTCGTTCCAAAGTACGACATTGTGAGGACACACATCTGCCTCGCTCAAACCTAACATGGTCCTGCACTGACCAATAATGTTATTGTAAACTTGCAGCAGATCCACCGCAGACGCTCGCTGAAACCCTTGTTCGAAGTGATGCATGAAATACCGAAAAGGTACTTTCGGGCTCCCCTCCGCATGGACCAGAGCGTCGAATGCAAAAGGCGGCCCTCGCAGACCTTGCATGTGTTTATGCGTCCGACTACATCCTCCTACCTCACTGCAGTTGTATATGATATACATATTGTTCCATCTCCTCAGCACCTCTAGGACAGCCTTGAAGTCGTCGTTATCCAGCGGCTCAAACTGTCTACGATACGAATCTAGAGTCAAGAGGAGAAGCTGAGGTCTGTCGACACAGAACAAGTTCAACGCTAGATCGTGTGTGCCGTTCAGTTTTGCGACAATAAGTCGCTCGTCCGGACAGTACATGTCGCTGCCTGGTCCCCATTTGCGAGATTGAGAAAAGCTGGGGTTGGACGCGCCGACTGTGTGTGGTTTTTTTGCGAAGGAGGGGCAAAGGCGAAATTCTATCTGAAGGTGCGGTGAGTTTCACTATTGATGTTGAATAGGCCTGGGTGAGTTACTGGAAAGCCTGAGGCTGACTGCTGGATGACTTCGTGCGGGCCATATACGATGACGTCATCAGCAACCAGCTCGTCAAAGCTAGCGATGAGGTCGTCTTCTGATATCCGAGCCAAATCAGAAGACATCTTAGCAGAAATTTGTGTCATTGGGAAGATGTCGGACGAAGTATTGATGAGGCTGGGTTCCTTAGCTCCCGGATATCCAATCACTGTTCGGCTGTCCTTATCCGGCAATCACCACTTTTGAATCAGCCACACACAACGCGCTTAAGGTGCTCGTGCACGCTTCCAAACTGCCTTGTCAATGGATGTAAGACGCATCGCCGGAACAAATACATTTCAGTGGGCGTGTTAAGCGTTTTGTTCATCGAAGTGTGGGTCTCTGGATACCTACAGACAAATTGAGCGATGCCCAATCGAGCACGCCGACTCCACGCCCGTCGCGGATGCAGAAATTAGATACTAAGTTTGCAACCGAACCGAGTATCGGCGATACCTACGAGTGAACAAGACATCGATTCGGTCTGTATATCGATAGCCAAGAGGGGTTTTCTTGTACCATAGTAGTTTGATACTTTGCTGGACGCCAACTTGGACTATATCCACAACCAACCATCCAATGTGAAGTATCCGTAAACCAAATGGCTGACGCGACTTCTTGCCTGTGCCTGCGCCCAAGAACGGCGTAGCTGTTGCAGCAACTCAACGGATCTGGTCAGACAAAGAACACGATGCTGGTATGAATGTGCAAGAAACCAAGAAACCAAGTGATCGAAGATTTTTATGTAAAGCGGAAGAATATGGAGGCGAAGAAGAACCCGCAGTGGTACCTGGTGGCACGAGTTGAACGTCTTGATAGACTTAAGAGGGTTAGACTCTCTCTTCTACATAGCGGCTAGTCCGCTAAGCGTAGCTTCAGCCCGTCGCTAACGGAACGTCATTCCTAGTCTCCGCAAGACTGTTGATCGGCTAACGAGGATCGCTGCTACATGCTGTTGTGAAAAGAAAATCTGGGGTACCTTTTGCGGAGGACGTTGGGGAACGGGATCAGTTCGGTTCGGTTAAATAGCGCAGCCACATGTTCTTCCGTCAATCACACTTCAAGCTCCGTTGTTTCTCACGTCACCTCCTCTTTCGATCACCACAATTGCGTTCTCAAGGGTGTTCACATTTACTCAAGCAGTTGAATTTATCTTGTAGTGAAATACTACGCGTTTAAAGCGTTGACCTACATGATGGGTCTTGTACACTGCCACATATCTTTTTCCCATGAAGATGAAGATACATGAGATTAGATGTTTGAGGTAGATCCGTCACATTCTCCAAATCTATGAGTCCATGTACCTGTCAGTGGACCCCCCGCTACATTTCCTGGGCAGGATGCATCTTCTGCGGGGTAATATCCGCTATTCGAATTTACAGGAACAGCGGGCGTATATCCGTTTTGGTCTCTTCATGTTAACTACGAATATTGTATAAATACCATGGAGACACCCTGGAACTTTTGTGTCAACTTCCACTGAAGGAGACATCCACGGGACTAACAACGATGAGGTACTTTTCCATCGAAGCAGTGCTCCTCTTTGCAGGGTGCATACTGCCCAGCAATGCTTTCGACATTCTTCGCAAACGGGAAGCAGCCAACGCCACATACAAAGACTCTTCTGCTTCGGTTGATGCCAGGGTATCCGATCTCCTCTCGCGTATGACCATCGAGGAGAAGACAGCACAGCTCATCCAGGGCGATATTTCGAATTGGTTAAATACGACTACCAACGAATTCAACAGCTCCGGTCTGGTATGGAACTTCAACGCCCGCGCTGGTCAATTCTATGTTGGTTATGCGATGCCACCAAGTTGGATAAGTGAAGGCATTAAGAGGGCTCAAGACTATCTTTTGCACAACACGACACTCGGAATACCCGCCTTGACTCAGACAGAGGGTATCCACGGTGTGATCATCGGCAACGCAACGATATTCAATAGTCCAATTGCTCATGCATGTTCTTGGGATCCAGAACTTATTCATGAGATGGCGGTCGTGATCGCGACAGAATCACAGTCCTTAGGTATTAACCAGCTCTTCGCACCAATCGTAGACCTAGCACGCGAGCTCCGCTACGGCAGAGTCGAGGAGACGTACGGTGAAGATCAATTTCTTGCGGGAGAAATGGGATACCAGTACGTCAAGGGAGTTCAAAGCCTGAACGTCAGCGCCACAGTCAAGCACTTTGCTGGGTTCTCCGCGCCAGAACAGGGTCTGAACACCGGACCGGTCCATGGTGGAGAGCGAGAACTACGAACAACATGGCTACCGTCTTTCAAGCGTGCCATCATTGACGCTGGCGCCTGGAGCATCATGGGGGCCTATCATTCCTACGACGGCATTCCTTCTGTGGCTAATTCACATCTTCAAGAAACCGTCTTGCGGGAAGAGTGGGGATACAACTACTGGGTTACTTCTGATGCGGGCGCTACGGACCGATTGTGTTGCAATTTCAAGCTCTGCCAATGCAAGACTGCCGACAAGCCTATCGATAGGAAAGCGGTAACTCTGATGACTCTTCCTAACGGCAACGATGTAGAAATGGGTGGCGGCTCATGTACGTAATGTTCGCTCCCGAATAACTGGTAGGATATTAGCTAACATTTCACCTACACTTTTAGACAACTACGAAACGATTCCCCAGCTAGTTGAAGAAGGCCTGATTGATATCGATGTGGTCAACAGAGCAGTTGCACGTCAACTCCGAGCTAAGTTCGAGATGGGTCTCTTCGAGAACCCGTACAAAGGCGTGTCGATAGAAGCTACCAAGTCTATCATTCACGCCAAAGCGCACGTGGAGCTTGCGCGTAAAATCGAAACTGAATCAATCGTTCTTCTCGAGAACAAGAACCGAACCCTACCATTATCAAAGTCCGCCAACATTGCCGTCATTGGCCCCATGGGTAACTTCACCAACCTTGGTGATTACGTCGTCTACCGTTCGCAATACAATCCCACCAACGTGACCCCGCTGCAAGGTATTCAGGACGCTTCGAATGGAACAGTAACCTTCGCACAAGGCTGCGAACGCTGGTCAAACGATCAATCCGGTTTTCCCGATGCTGTCGCCGCAGCAGAGGCCGCGGACGTTGCAGTCGTCCTGGTGGGTACTTGGTCTCGCGACCAGAACGAACTCTGGCAGGGATTGAATGCCACCACAGGTGAGCATGTTGATGTCGCCTCTTTAAACCTGGTCGGTGCTATGGGTCCGCTGGTGCAAGCCATTATCGAGACTGGCAAGCCTACGATTGTGGTGTACTCTTCTGGCAAGCCTGTCACCGAGCCCTGGATTTCGGAAAGCGCGGCCGCTCTTGTACAGCAGTTCTACCCTGGCGAGCAAGGTGGAGCGGCTTTGGCGGACATTCTTTTCGGTGATGTAAATCCTTCTGGCAAACTATCCGTCTCGTTCCCGTACGACGTTGGCACACTACCTATCTACTACGACTTCTTGAACTCCGGACGCTACACGGATGCCGGTCAAATTTATTCAAATGGTACACTGAAGTTCGGGCACCAGTACGTCCTCAACACACCACAGCCATTGTATGAATTCGGGTACGGCCTTTCCTATGCCAACTTCACCTATTCGAACATTACATTCTCCAAGACCGAGGTCAGTGCAGGTGAGACTATCACTGCAACCGTCAGCGTCACCAATGAGGCTTCTGTGGATGGCAAAGAAGTAGTCCAAGTATACGTACAGGATGTTCTTACGTCTGTTGTTGTGCCAAACATTGAGTTGAAGGGCTTCAAGAAAGTGTTGGTGAAGGCCGGGGAGACGGTAGACGTAAGTGTGGAGCTTGACGTTGCAAACTGGGGCTTGTGGAATGGTAAGATGCAGTATGTGGTTGAAAAGGGAGAGTTCCTCGTGCATGCTGGAAGCAGCTCGAAAGATCTGAGGACCAACGGTACAGTGACGGTTGTGTGATTAGTTGGCGCGTGAACATGTGATGGCGCGTTACAGAAGAAGACGCGCTAGTGAGCGGTCATAGTCTGTGCGGGGTTTCATAGACAATAGATCATCGTTTTGTTTGCTTTGCACCTTGCGTTGTTCGCAGGTCTCCCCACTTGTACTCAACTCACTTCTCGCCACTATACACATTGCTCAGTTGTCGTTGCTTGTTTGGAACTGAAAGATTGCTCCAAACCTTCAACTTCAATTCACAGTGGTGCGTTGTGTGCCTGCGTATTTCCTTGATTACAGCTTCTCAGGTCGACAACCGTGCCAACTTGTTAGGATAATCACTCCCGTCGTTCAGATTCTTGTCCAACGCTGTCATCTACTCATCATCACGCATCATGGAAGACTATTACAGCGATTCCAGCGAACTTGGGGATGACGACGACACCCGTCCAAGTTTGCTCACTAAACTTGCAGACATTCCAAACCGCACGATCAAGTATCTCAACTATACCACCAATTACGTGCCCACATGGGGTGGTGAGGAAGCCTTTCGTGAATCCTACCAGAACTGGTACGCTACCTACGTTGCACACTACGATCTGAGGCTAACAAAACACAGGAGAGACGGCATGTTGAGGTCGTTCAATCTTCACCTCTCTGAATTCTCTACGAAATACACGGAAGACAAGCAAAAGCGATTCATCCTCATCCAAGCATTCCATCCAAGTACCAACGAACTGATCGGTTTCATCCATTTCAAGTACGATAAGGAGGGGTACTCAGTTGGAGGGTTGAAGTTGGCAAATTTCAAAGCCAAACTTGCGTACAACACACTTGGCACCGGCGCTACATCTAAAGCCTTCGCTTTGAATCAGACGGGGCAGCATGGTGAAGGAATGAAGCTATCTGCACTGGTCTTTCGTCGAGGTGGTCATAACTTCCGCATTGAGAGTGATGATTTCAGATGGAACTTCATCTTCAAGAAAGGAGAACTTGCATGCTGCCTCAAGCGCGTGAGTGATAAGACCCTGGATAAGTTGAAGAAGAAGGCAAACGTACAACCGAGGTCCCTGAACGTAGATCCTTCGAAGGATGTATGTGTAATCATAGGCGCTCCAGGGTCGACGCGCACTGTTGATGGACTCAAAGCTAAGGGAGACAAAGTTCACATCGACAAGTTCAAGGAGTGGCTGAAGGTCACACTCGATATCGACCCACCGAAGAAGATGGTTCGCACAATACAAGGTGATCTCATCCGAGACCCTATCTATCAAGGACAGATGTACCTTCACGGTCTACTCCTTCCCAGTGGGGGTATGAGTGGGAGACCGTACGGTTACGGGTACAATTTTGTTAAAGGCCACACCACGCGTGATCGAGAATCTCTATCCGGGTCAGGAGAAGAGAGTAAAGGGATTGCAGCAATATGGGCAGCGGCTATACGAGCAAAGGAGACAGACGATTCGGACCTTATAAGCGAGTACACGACTATGTTGTTGAAGTCTCTGAACAAGAAGGGCGACGCGATGCTGAGCATTGACGACAATCCTCTTCCTGAAGATATTGCGAAAAGGGTCTGGCAACAGATGCTCGTCATGAACAAAGGTCTACAAGGACGGCCAGCCTTTTATTACTCTGCAATCGAAGGCAAAGATGTAAGCATGCATTTATGGAGTCTCGTTCCCACCGCTGACTAGAAGTTGCAGGAAGTGCCGATCATTGAACAAAGCCTGAAGCAAAATCCTATACCGCTAGACCTGGAGATGTGGAAGCTATTGCGCAAATTCCACCTCTGTAGGACGCCAAGCGAGGAGCTCCATCATCGATTTAAGTCTGCCAAAGTCGTAAAAGTCCCAGACAATGACTTTGCAGCACACATGGACTGGATGTTGAGGTGTCTCCTGCATTCTTCGGTCAACACCAGCGCTATGAAGCTTACGTTCGTAGATGGAAAACACCTGCAGATTGATGCGAACTACTTCGCGACGACTTGGAAGATCCATCAAAAGTGGTTGACACACGATGGTAGCCACGAAAAGGTTTTTTGTGAAGAGATGCGTACAGACGAGCATGATACTTTTCTGTGCGATCATGCTGTCCTCCAGTTGTGGGATACCATGATCTCCCAGCTTATCGCGACTGGAGAACACGATTGCATCGCTGAGGAGAAAGCCTGGCTGAAGAGTCTTGCAAGGGGGCGTTTATCACAGATGCCTAGGTCGGTTGAATGCATCACAAACGACAAACGAGGCCAACTGGTTGTTGTATGGAAGTCTGTCGACTCGCATCAGAACAAAGGCAAACCCGTGAAGGTTGTCTTGCATACACATGATTGTGTGGGAGTCTCTCGCCGCTCTCCAAGCTATATGTACTGCATGGATGAAGAAGGTTGGTATTTGTATTGTCTTTCTCCAGTCAGGACTAACCGTTTATAGAGCGTAATTGTACATGTCCTTGTCTGTATTCACAAGCTGTAAGTGAAGGTGTAACCTTCATCGACTTGAATCCTGACAAGGAGTACATTCCCTGTGTATCGAGGGATGCAGAAGGAGCATTTGTTGCACTCCAACCAGGTTCGATCCAACCTCGCAGCAATGATGTGGTCGATGTTTCGGAACCAGATGCCCCTTTGGTGTTGACAACAGCAGGTAGCAATTTTCAGAAAGCTCGAGTCGAGGATGCCGATGATGAGGACGACGAGGTGACTCTACGTCCTCAGTCTCTGATACCAGATAGAACGCCCGTTGACAAGGAATCTGCAGCTGGTAAGTTTTCTCCAACCAAAACGATAGACATTCGGATTTCCATATTAACGAAAGCAGCTCCGACCGAGCTACACAGTCCAGCTGACAGCGACGAAGATGTCTTCGATGCCATTAACTGCGACAATGACAACGGATCACTCTACGAAGACTTGGCAAGCAACTCACCTCCTCCAACGCTACTTTCACCACCTTCGAGCGAAACAGACTACGGCGTCGACATCGCTGAAGATAGGAGTAAGTCAACCTTCCAGGTATCTCATCAGAGTATGACCAACCCGCCAGTTGGATCGCCGAGAAGCTCTAGAGATATTGTGATGTCAGAGAGATCTGCACCTTCAGCTGCTGTAGAAGCATACAGTAAGCATACCATGAACCTGCACCGCAGATTGTAAAGCACTGACCTTCCCACAGCCCTCGGGGACCACATCACACACAACTCACTGGACTGGGGTGGAAGCTTTCCGGGTAGCCATGACTTCTTTCGTACCCGCAACGCTCCAGATGAGGACATCTTCATACTCAAGCCCAAATCTCGGTTGATCAATGCGAATGGAAAACGTGTACGTTTGGATGAGACGGGCTATATCTCCTCCAAGCGTCCACGGCAAGACGTTGGTGCAGGGGATTGACAGAGGACGGAGGCTGAGCGCATACACGACTATCGTGAGCACCGTTTGCTATCTGTCCACTGAACAGGAGATGGCGCCGTTGAAGGCTGAGCGAAATGCGATGTTCTCCACCTTGCACGAACGTTTGATCTTAGGACTTCTCTCGTACGACCATACATTCCCTGGCTTCGAGAGGTCCCTCTCATACCTTTCGTTCTTCTTATCGGCGTCGGGGTTGTCTTACAAGTCTACGAGGGTTTTTTTACTTCTCTCACCCCGAGCATTGGATTCGTAAGCTGGTTGGGATGTATGATCATTTTACTGCGTCAAAGACAAGAGATTCGCTCTTGTCACAGATGGACGTGTCGACGCAGCCGTTAGTTGGCACTGTGATACATACAAATCTTGATCACAAGTAATGTCTGGATTGCAAGTATGCATACTACACAAGCGCATGAATGAAATTACCACAATTGTATTAGCCACATAGCTTCTCCCACCTCTGACCAGATTGTGGCCGTTGAGCAGTCCACTGAGCACGTCGAAAGTGACTGCCTCAAATGGGACATATACACGAAGACTGATCGAACAAAGTGCACGTGAGGACATCCAATTGTGCTTGTTGCTAAGGCAGCACCTTCTCTACAGAAACAAAGTCCACATTCTCACACGAATAAACACAAGCCCATCAAATAGAACCCAAACCCCGCGAAACCCCCTCGCTGCCAATGCACGACCCCCAAAACGCCACCCAATGCAAATATCGTATACGTCTCCCCTCGCCCCATCTCCCACTCGCGATCGATCAATCAATCAATCATCATACTCGCCCTCCCTCACACCGCAAAAGTCACTCCCAAAACACGCGTCCACGGCATACCACGCGCGCCAGTAGAGACTTGCACTCTGCACGTCAAAGGACCCGTCTTCCTTCCTGGGGACCTGGTCCTGACCTGAGCCGACCAGCCAGCCGATGATGGGCAGGGCGCCGAGAGTCTGCTGCCAGCGCGGGGCGACGGGGAGGAAGGCTTTTTCCTGTGGGAGGAAGACGGCTGGTTTTACGTTTGCGCCTTTGAGGCGGAGGGTTGCGCGGCGGGAGGCGGGGTAGAGGGCTGTGGTTGTGGCGGTGGCTGTTGTGGAGGCGAGGGCCTGGGATTGTAGTGATTGTGGGGCCGCGAGATCTGTGGGGAAGGCGCCGGTGGGACGTGTGATTGTTGACTGTGAGAGGCGGCTGGATGATGCGGGGATGGAGGCGGTGGCTGTGGCGGAGGACACGGTCGTGGAGGACTGCGATGCGCCTGGTCCTGTTGTCCAGGAAGATACGGTGCCCGGCGACGTTGTCAATGATGTTATGCTCCCTACGGCCGCGCGGATCTCCCTGTCACCCCCCGTGGGCCCCGTGCCTCGATACGGCTCTGCGAAGACGGTGTAGCCCTGCAGCACCTTTGGCGAGTAATGGCATGCGCGCTCTGCGGCTTCGGCCGAGTCGAACGTTACTCTTATCCAGTGGTTGCCGCCAATGTATTGGTTGATGCGGAGTAGGGCGTCTTTGGAGAGGAATTGGCGGTTCGAGGCGCGCTGCGAGGCGAATGCGTAGTTGAACTTTTGGTTGAAGGGGTCGCGGTCGTACTCCTCGTAGATCAAGCCGTTTGACACCTTTTCGTAATGGTCGATCGCTGCCCATTGTACATCGGTACCGAAGCCGTATAGTATGACTTCCTTGGGCTCTTTCGCGGATGTGTTTGTCGCTGCGCCGGTTGGGAAGGAGGTGCCGGCTTCTATCAGGTTCAACGCGCCGGAGGAGGGCAATGCTCCCGAGACTGAGCGCCTCTTGTCCTCTTCTGCTTTGAAGCGGCCAAAGATGTCGTCTTGTACGCGGAGGTTCTCGAGCTTGGCGTTGTCTTCCGCCGTTTTGGTCGTTGGTGTCTTTGCGCGCGACGTTCCGCGTTTGCGAGCTTTCCCAAAGGGGCCTTTTTCTTCGGGGACGCGCCGTTGGTTCTGGTCTGGGCTGGGGGGAGACATGGTTAGCTATGGACAGTGAAGCTTGAAGTGCACTAGACCATTGAAGCCGTCAAGCCATGGTCCAAACGAGGATGCGCCCTTTATGCCATTCCCTCCTACTGACACACATAGCCAGACACTCAATGCATCGAGACAGCGACTTACTCTCCGAAATCATATCCCCACGGCAGCCGCCTCCCCGTCGAATCGATGGCGCGCTCTGAATCAGGCACGGCGTGGACCTGCATCTTTCTCACAGTCTCGGTCTGAAAACAGTCGTGTAGGTGCGCTTGTCTCGCGTCGATGGATTGTTGATCTGGCCAGGAACAAAAGGTTCAGCCCCAGACACCGATCGCCGACACCCGTCAAAGCCACACCCGGCCCGTGCATCGTGGCGCAACCACCAATCTCCACACACACCTTGTCCAATCCATCAGCATGCATGCAAGTAACCTCTCCAGCGCTGCTGCCTGGACACAACGCCTGCATGAGAATGGACCTAACACCCATCCGCATACGGGGGAAGAGGAAACCCCCCACAGCACCACCCACCGCAAAACACCAACTATTTCCCACCCCTCCGGCTACAACACAACCCCCGTCTAAACGCCAGAAAACCAAGAAGAAAAATGTTCCAAAACCAGCCATGCCCACCCTCCAAGGCCTCCCCCAGGAACTCTTGGAGATCATCTTCCTCTACAGCATGAACATATCGCTGCCCCGCTGTTGCCCGTCTCTTGGCCGCAAGCTCTCCTCTCGTGCAATAACGCTCGAGTACACCATGCGCCTGTTCTTCCACACAATCAACCAAAAGCGCTTCCACCTAAAACGCAAAACTTCCAGCATCGCGGCTCTCCAATCCCCCCTGCTGTCCTGCCGCTTCTTCACGTGGGACTTCTTCCTGGCATATGTAGCCAAAGCACAGGATGCCCGGATCGACATGCGGGGCAAATTCTGGTACGACGTGACGTTGCCAGTCCCCGGGATAGAGTGCTTTGACGGACTCGTTCCTACCAAGTTCGGCCTCGTGAACTACTTGGGTTTTGCAGAACGCTTCTTTGTCCCCGACAAACTCCTCTGTGGGCCATGGACGGATGGCAAAGTGGCTCTGCTTTATGTTCTGGTCTCGTGGCACGGGCAGATTGACTGGGAGGGCAGTCTAGCTGGAGAGGTGGCGAAGCGTGGGATTAGAGGTGCATTCAAAGAAGGCAACCAGCGTGCAGTCGCGGCGTTGGCTGTCTTGCTTGGTGTTGCAAAGGCCATTGACACGAATATGCTGACAAGTGCGGCCATCGACTCCCGCTGCAATATCAACATTTTTCGCCATCTGTTGTTCAATGCGCAGATAAACCGCCAGATATCATCTGCCACGCTTGACTTTCTGGATCCAGCGCTTTGGGCCGTTGCAGATGCGAATGGTGCGAGAGGACAGATGGTGAAAAACATGCTCAGGAAGGCTGATGCGTTCGAACTGGAATTTGACTTTGATGAGGCTGCTGGCTCGCCCGAGGTCGTGCCATTTCCTTACAAAAGAGGCAGCTTTGACACACTGACTGGCTTTAATGATACAGTACGCGAGAAACTCGAAACCCTGTACAGGAACTACGGATTGGGTAGAGGTGATATGGAGTGACTTCATTTAGAACAAAAGTGGTATGGAGTATCATGAATTGGGACTATGATATGCTAATTACAACTACCCTACAACCCAACCCAACCTACCGAGCTAGAAACACTGCGTTACACCGTTACCCTGTGATAGGACGAGAGTCGTCAAACAAGTTGCTTTGGTCTTTCAAACCCGAAACATTCAAGTCGCAGACATTGCTCGTAAGCCGGTGGAAGCCTAAGTGCTTGATTCTGCGGACTTGTCAGCAACTGCACGATGGAAGTCATGTACAACGAAGACGAAGTTGAGTGTTTCCTCAGTGATCTTGGTGTTTATCACTGTAATCAATCCAGAAGGTCATTTACTATCTAGGCGTGATGTGTTTTAATCATCGGAAAGGGTGTGGAAGGTTTGGAAAAAAGTTGAGACTTACACATGGAATGGTTCCTGCCGACAAGGTGGTCAGCAAGGTGGAGCTACAAAGCAGCTCCAGTCAGTTGTTGCAGTTGTATTGCACAATCTGTTGTATCTGTGCTAAGTCAGTCTCGATTCACTAGTAGTGCAATGAACAGTAGAGGCTGCTTAAGGTGCTCAGGATATGTAAGAAATGGAATATCACAGGTTCGACGCCGTTATGACTCCCCGGCGAGGGAATCCGACGAAGAACTCAATCGCAAATTACATCATCATCGGAAGGGGGAAGGTGAATGTGAGTGAGAAGAGGACTTACTAGTAACGTGAAGGCTCTGCTCTCCCCCAACAAGCAAGCTATGCGCGACAACGACGGCTGTCACCCGCAAATAGGCGGATGCGCACAGAATGTGTACACAGCTCTGCAAGCGTGCACCATAGTTCGAGTCGAGCGCGAGTATAGCAATTGTTGTTTGAGGGAGGCAGTGGTGTTGCAGCAGTGTCAACGCGAGGCAATCGCGAACTTTTTGTCTGGACGTGCCAAGCTCGCTAATTAGCGCAGCACGGCCCAGCACCTGAATATTGCCCATCGCACTCGAACAACTCCATCACGACAAGCAAATATCAACACCGACTCCTATTTCCGACCGGTACGCCTGCAGTACTTCCTCACACTCTTTCTCCCGACCTAACGTTCAACCGCAGCACATACCGACGAAATGGGTGACGCCGATATCACAACGAGCAACTGGAGGCTGGTCGAGGTCGGCCGTGTGGTTCTCTTCAATGAGGGCCAGTACGAGGGCCGGTTAGCCACGGTCGTCGAGATCATCGACCACAAGCGTGTACGATTTGCCCGCCATCTGGAAGCCGTGCAGCGACTCACACAGACAGGTGCTTGTTGATGGTCCTTCCGAGAAGGCCCCCGTTCCCCGACAGGAAGTTGCGCTCGCGAAACTTTCCCTCACCCCGATCGTCATCCCCAAGCTGCCTCGCGCCACCGGTGTCGGCTTCGTCGCAAAGCAGTGGAAGGAGCACAAGGTCCAGGAGAAGTTTGACGAGAGCGCTTGGGCCAAGAAGCGTGCCGCGCTCCACAAGAGGCGGGCGCTGAACGACTTCGAGAGGTTCAAGGTCATGAAGATGAGGAAGCAGGTTGGTCTACCCTTGTCCTTCTCTGGTGGTCGCATATGGTTGTGCATGTCGGATGGGAGACGACACATGGGCTGGATGAGCACAATGGCTAACATGACATGCAGGCTCGCTTCGAGGTCCAGAAGACCTTTGCTAAGATCCGCGCCAGCGCCAAGGCATAAGCTCTCTCTTTTCTGTCGGGTGACAGCGCGTGGTGGTGGTGGCTGCATGCAGGTGCTGGTGAGGCATGACATGCAGTTCATGAGCGTTTCGAAGGCAACCCACGGCATTCCGAAATTCAAGACCTGGGTCCGGGTGAATTATTCAAGTGTTTGGCATGGTGCAATCGGATGGGATGGTTTACAGGCTCTTGCATGCATTCACTTGTAGCAGGAGAGTCAAAAATCCACAATTTCATGAAATCACAACCCGCAACTAGAATTGCCAATTTGATACCCCTTTGAATGAACCAAGCAGCTGTCTTCTGAATGTGACATTGAAGTGAATGGCGCAGACATGGGCGTCATTCCAAAGCTCTCTCGCTAAACCGCCCACACCTTCCGGAGCCCCACTTTGCATTTTGAGCTCCTACCTTACCTCTGAGGAAGATTACCGCACCACCACGACTACCACGACACCCAAACACACACGACATCATGGCCAACCCACGCATTGAAGAGATCGAGGACGAGCCCGAGAAGAAGAGCGTCCAGATCGAGGATGAGGAGTCAAGCGACGAGTCTGAGGGTGAGGAGGGAGGTGAGGCTCAGATCCCCGCGGGCGCCTCTGTTGCCGTGCACTCGCGCAACGAGAAGAAGGCTCGCAAGGCCATTGCCAAGCTCGGCCTGAAGCACATTGACGGCATTACACGCGTCACTCTCCGCCGACCAAAGAACGTGAGTCTTTACGCAGCAATTGGTGGGGGGAAACAGCCCCAGATGGCATACCCCCTCCCCTCGACCTACCGCCAGCATTGCCTTTATCTCAGCTAACACCCAATACCAGATCCTCTTCGTCATCAACCAGCCCGATGTCTACAAGTCGCCCTCGAGCAACACCTGGATGTAAGTCTATCCCGCCTCAGTCGCAATGCACATACTGACCCCGCACCAGCATCTTCGGTGAGGCCAAGATCGAGGACTTGAACTCCCAGGCCCAGGCCTCCGCTGCTCAGCAGCTCGCCCAGGCCGAGGCTTCCACCCACGACCACGCCGGCCATGATCACGACCACGACCACGACCACAGCGAGGACAAGGGCAAGGGCAAGGCCATCGAGGACACCAAGGAGGAGGAAGAGGAGGAGGATGACGACGAGGAGGTCGATGACTCTGGACTTGAGGCCAAGGACATTGAGCTCGTCATGCAGCAAGCCAGCGTCTCAAGGAAGAAGGCCGTCAAGGCTCTCAAGGAGAACGACAACGACATTGTCAACTCTATCATGGCTCTGAGCATATAGACGACCGTGGTGTGGGGAAAAAAGGATGACTTCCTGAGCCTGGCGGCGTTGTAGAGACGTCTGCCCGCTCATGTATAAGAATCTCCAAAATGGATCTTACAAAAGTCGCGTTGTGTTGTTTGTTCGCTGCATGGTGTGTGATGTGATTTGTGAGACGAGAGGCGCAACATGGACAGGTCGGAACTTCGAGAGTTGACTTGTTGAGAAGGGATATGTGAGCCTTGCCATGTCGTGGATGGTGGCACATAGATGTGTTTAGAGATGCATGCATGTGTAGATGCTTATGAAGATGGAAATGCTGATGTAGATATTGAGATCACGTGCCGTGCCAAGATGCTGAGATGCGAGATGCGAAGCGGGAGAAGTTGCGCAACCCGCAGCCACGATCCCCACCACAACCCCATCCAACTCATCACAATGGCCGTCGGAGTACGTTTGTCCCCCTCCAGCGCGCACCTGGGAGCTCCGTCGACAGCAATTCCCGCGTCCGGCGAGCTCCCTCGCCCGCAATGGCACCCCGACGCTAGAACAAGAAAACTAACCTGAGTCCCGCAACAGCGCAGCGCCGCTCTCAAGCTCGACTGGACGAAGCTCGGCACGCAGCTGGGCCTCAAAGGCAACACGGCCGTGTCCCTGCAAGCCTTCAAGAAGCGCAACGACGACGCCCGCCGCAAGGTGACAGTCCTCACGGAGCAGGCCCAGACGGTCGACTTCTCGCACTACCGCTCCATCCTCAAGAACCAGGCCATCGTCGACGACATCGAGAAGCAGTTCAACGCCTTCAAGCCCGCGACGTACGACGTCGGCAGGCAGATCAAGGCCATCGAGGCGTTTGAGGCGCAGGCTGTCAAGAGCGCAGAGGAGACAAAGGCCGTCGTCGACAAGGAGCTGAGCGACTTGCAGAAGACTTTGACCAACATCCAGGAGGCCAGGCCGTTTTCAGACCTCACAGTGGTGCGTATAGCGTGTTGGATTTGGGGCGGCAGATCTGTGCTAACGGAGGACTCAGGACGAGGTTGCGGCTGCTCAGCCAGAGATCGATCAGCGCACCGAGCAGCTCGTTTCAAAGGGTCGCTGGGCTGTTCCGGGCTACAAGGCACGTTTCTACTCCGGCTGGCTGTTCCGTTGCAACACCACTAACACCCTTATAGGAGAAGTTTGGCGATTTGTCCGTACTCTAAACATCTTCTTCCATGTAGCCAAAATATGCCCGGTCTGGCTTGTATTACCACCTATTGTGAATAGTTTCCGGGTTTCAATGCAACCATAGATCACATCGTCTCCTTTGCCGACTTTATGTTTACTGCCCCCTTGTGTGAGTTGTAGGGCGCACTTGGATATGCATTGCCGAGATCCCCGGTCCGTCCCGACTGTGTTGCATGAGCAAACTCGGCTTTTCGTATTCACTTGTTGACCAGTTCATGCCAAAACCACTGCTCATCACGACATGCTTCAATTCCTTCCGCAGTAATTGCAGCGTTGAAAGTAACAACATGATGTAATATCATTTCATACATGCCAACGCCAACGCCGAGTACTTCCAGTGTGCGAAAGACATTCGTACATCATGCTTGCCCCATCCATCCCTTTGATCTCCTCCAACCCTCTCCCGTCTCTTAGACATATTGGCTCAACCAGCGAATACCCTCTCCGTAGCCCTGCCTCATAACCACACTGCACATGAACACCTCAACCGGCCTAATGCCCTCTAGCGGCACCTTGCCCTTGCCCGTCGTCTGGTACAGACCAAGCGCCGAACGCAGTTGGTCCTCGGAGATGGCGTCTGGGTGATCGATCTTGTTACCGAGAATGACGAAAGGTGTGTTCTTGAGCTCCTCCATGGCGAGGAGGGCATCGAGCTCGACTTTTGATTCCGAGAGGCGCTCGTGATCTTTTGCGTCGACAAGGAAGACTATGCCTGAGACCTCGGGGACTGTAGGATGTTAGACTATGTATGGATTGGTGGGTGGGAAGTGAGGGTCATGTACAGTAGTCGCGCCATAGTCGGCGGGCCTGGGCGTGGCCGCCTAGATCGAAAGTTGTGAACTTGACGTTGCCGATTGCGAGCTCTTCCGAAGTCGGGTGCAGGGTTGGCTGGCTGGTGGGCGCATTAGTTGTTGCGGGGAGGAGCGGCGCATGTGGTGCTTACAGGACTGCGACCCTGTCGTTCTTGAGCATGTGTAGAAGCCTGCGGTTGTTAGTTGGCGCTCTCGCGTGCGGATGCAGAGGTCATACGTGGTCTTTCCGGCATTGTCACTACACTCTGGTTAGCCCTTTTGCTCATACGGTCCTTCGAGGATATGGGGAGACGTACAGTCCGAGGAAGAGCAACTTGGCATGCTATTGTATCTTGATTAGCGTCGCTCGGTGTGTTCAACATGGTACTTGTTACCTTGTTCATAAGACCAAGCGAGGACAGAACGTCCCAAACTGTTTATGATTTGTCAGTCCATGCTACTTTGCTTCGCGACGTAGTAGATGTTGCTCCTATCTCCGTGCACATGTGAAGGTTGTCGCATCGTTGCATTGCGACAAGTCCAGGTCCGCTCGCTGTCCCGACCACCATCTGCAGTTCCTACGCATGTGCTTTTATACTGTATGCGGCAGATAACCTTCTAGTTGTTCTCCTCGCTATCTTCGAAAGCGGCGGTATGCGAACAACCCGCATGCAAGACGGACGAAGTAAGGATGACGTGAACTTACACCTGTCCCAACATTAGCAACGAAACACCAAAGATTCGTTCCAGGGGAAGACTTACCAATCGATAATCCACATGATTACAGAAAACGCTCTGAAGGTTGTGTATGCGTAATGGGTTAGGAGTAGCTTGGGAGACTCGGAAACGTGGATGCGTCGGGCAAGTTGTTCGGCGGGCGAGATGCAGCTAGGTATCCCTGTAATTTTAGTGGATCTTCACGTGTGAAGCCGTTCACTACGCCAAAATGGAGCTTGGCTAAGATCACCCACTAAGTATCCCTGTACTCAGTAGAAATTTGAATCTTGAGATGGTTGCATAGCTGAAACTCAGAGTGCTGAGTGTTCAAACCCTTAGGAGTAAACTCAAAGGGGACAGAACAGGCACAACCTCAAGATTATTATCACAATGACGTCTCAGTATACTAACGTGAGATGCCATTCGCATATTCCTCTAGTGGGTGATCACCGATTGCTTGGGTATGCTGTGTTCAACCTGCTCATTCATCGTATAATGCATGATGACACAGTCAGCTGTGGTGGAGTAACCTTGTGAAACCACCATCACGGAGACCCCCAGTATCAAACCTGTCTGACAGCGGATTGTGCTCTGTCAAGCGCATGTTTTGTCTCTTGGATCGTACTGCAGTGAGTTGTGGCAGAGACACAATGACGAACTAGTAGAAGGTCTCCAACAAGATTGGCCTGTTGTAATATCAAAGAACTTACACGCCCACCCGATCTGGACAACATAACGGCTATTCTGTGGTATAGCCTCGTGGCTTGTGAGATGAATGATAATGGGTACCGGATATCGCATCTTCCGTGACGCCCTGCAACATCAGTCGGGGTCACCGTGCCCATATGACGTCTATACATTTCAGATTCGAAACCGAGTACAAAAATATGGGTTGTGTCGTGAACGATCGAATTAACAGCGGTGAGGTTGATCCTGCAGAGTGGCTTAGCGCTGAACTAGCCACACAACGTTAACGTCTGTCCCCGTAACCGTCAGCACATAGATCAGCATCAGCCTCAACTTCACTTCTACTTTCCACATGCGCTTAGTCAAATACCAGCATGGCTACCCTTACTGTTGTACGCACGGAAAGTCGAGTATCCGAACGCACGTCAGATCCGCTGTGTCGGGTCTACCGCTTGAGCCTCACAGCGAACTTCACCACGGGCATGCAGAGCTGAATGCTAGGCGCCGAGAGGCACATACTAACTCAAGAGATAACATCGTGTCAACGGTGATGGCATCTTGACTGGTGTTTCATGGGTTTCCGAGATGCACTTGTGATCACGAAAGCGTGTTCGCATCTTCTATAACCCGATAACGACAGATGCCGACCCTTACCAACGTTTCCAAGGCTGACAGATCCATGCCATCATCTGAGATCCTCAGATCGACCGGGCCGTGACCATGGGCATGGCCACAGCTTATGTTCCAGTCATCTCCTCCGTGCTCAACAGGCGGCAGCTTCGTCGATGGAAGCCAAGAGGATGCTAAACACATGATTTGGCCGCACAGATACTTCACTATGTTGAGGCTGATGCTACACTTCCACACACGAACTCATTCTCACTCTATACCCCTGCCTCGGACCCTCATATAGCTGGCTTCTGACTTCTTGATATGATCAATTTGTGTTGTCGGACAATTCCATGACAGTGTGGCTTTCCGGGTGTGAGCGTTACTGGGTTTCGTCCGAGCTGTGTTCTCTCGATGGGTTGATCACCATACTTCATTTAGTCTTCAGCTGTAGTCACAGCTCCATGTTCTCAATCAACACTGAGCTGAGTGATTGTATATAATGGTATGGGGTCAATCATTCACTGCTTCATCACAGCACAAGCGTTTTCTTCAGCTTCCTATTTGAATCATCACTACCATCTTGGATTCTTTTTGACATATAGCCTTCCAATTCCAGCACCAGACTGTTCGTTACACATCCTCGACCAAACCCACAAGAGGAAGACAATCAAAAGCTCTTTTGTCAAGTCATTTGTACCTCACCGTTCAACCGACTTTACATGTCCACCCATTCACTATCGTCCACCAACACGGACTTCAGCGAGTACGACAGCCCACCAGCCCGCAACTACCGTATTCCTAGTTTCCAAAGAATGCCCTCCACTCGCAGAATATCAATGGTATAGTGTTCCCCACCCCAACAGTGTTTACCCATACCGACAAGAACCCAGATCGAGAAGGAGCAGTACATACAAGTTCTACGATCCCACCAAGTCAACACCGTAGTCGAGCTGCGCCGCATCGAGAAAGTATTTGCAGTGCTAGGCACTCCCGATGTCAGCGAGCCTATGACAGCTGCTTGTAAGCAGACATCATCAACATAGTACTAGGCTGATACTAACACCTCGCCCTCAGGGTCATACTACGTGACCTACCACAGCTTGCTAACCGAGCTACGTGCACTGACTAAGAACTATCCCTTCAGGTCAGTTCGCATCCCCACCATTGAAATTCACAACACATTGACATGACAATGATAGCTCGGAGTGTTTAGAAGAGGCAAAACGTCGCGTCTACACTGATCCCGCATCCAACCGCTCGTGGAACTTGTGCTGGTTGGTCCTTAACAAGATCGAGACCGAGTAGGTGCCCCCTGCGAGTACACGGCAATACTTGGTTGGTTTCTGATCTTTCTAGTCAACTCATTCCGCACTATGCTTGTCACCAGGCGTCACAACGGGTACGTCGTCTTGAGAGACCCTCGAATTGCTGGATGAGATGCTAATCCCATGTAGTCAATGTGGGGAGGTTGCACTCCTTCGCCAGATCAAGTCACTCTTCTCACCAATGCTTTTGTAGTAGAGTGGAACTGGGCTATGGGCCAGATGTTGCGTCACTGGGAGCAGCCACCAACACGATAAACGGCAATGCATATTCGAGATAGTGTTGATCACTGACAAATAGATAGGGGATGATTGTGATGGCGTTTCGTTTGTTTTTGCATCCTTCACTCTTGTCTGGTTTTGTTTTTGCATTAACTCTGTTTCCTTCTCGCTTCAGCGTTGCTTCTGTGGAGCTTTGGACTATCCGATTGGTCTGTTGTTTGGCCTGGCCACGTATGTAGACAAGTCGGCAACATTGATGTCCATAGGATCGCGTACAATGACATGAAGCCTTACTCGATATCCTCATCGCCGATCCAGCTTAGTAGCCTGGAGTTCATATCCAATTATACATTGTTTCATCCGTCGCCTTCGCCCTCATCTCTCGTCACTAGGAGTCGCCACGGATCTTGTTCCCAGCGTATCATTCTTTCATGTTGTCTTCCCAAAGCTCGTCACGAATACGTAGTATGCCAATGTCGTCCGGCGGCTGCATGTACCGTGAGAGCGTAGTGTACTTTCCTTTAACACGTCATGCCAGATGTGAGAAAGGTTGGACTTGAGTCATGCCAAATATCACCACGAATGTCCGTGATATCCACCACCGAAGCATGCTGGCGTCGGTTGGTTTTGACTGGGCATGCAGTCCATTCCGCCGTTTATGAATGCTCGTTGCACAGAAGGACATGTTGTTCATCCAAATGAGGACTGCACACATGCATGAGCAATGACGAATATCGTCAATCCCATCCACGTGGAGCACGTTCCAAAGACGGTCGACGCCGAAGAAGGGAGTGGTTGGCCCTTCACTTCCATATCGGCAGGACGTTCTCTGTTGATCAATCAGTCTCTGCAGAGCTTGAAGCGAACCAGAATATATACATACACAACATCCGGCGCGTCAAAGAAAGCATGCTTCACCCTCTCCCCATCTTGCAGCTGCTCGTTCGTTATAACGGTCTCCTCATTCGGAAAATCCATAATAGGCATGTTGGGATAGAAGCCCTTCTTCTTGATGATATAACGTGCTTGAGCATACAAGGCATAATTTTCTGCGTTGTTAGCGGCATCGTATGGCATCTGAACTGAGAGCACTGCAAGGATCTTTGATCGCACGACTCCGTAGGCGTATTTCAAGGTCTGCATATTGTTTGGATCTCTGCCGCCTGGACACTCATTCAAGACTCCAGCAAGGACGGAAGTGTTCATGGGTCCCTGGGAGACACTTAACAGCCACTCTTTGGGCGAGTTTGCGGGAGCAGGAATAGGTTTCGCGACTATGGCGTGTCCGATTTCGGAGAAGTGCATGACCATGCGAGCCCACAGGGTCGCTGTTCCTCCTGTTAACGTGATGTCCTGGGCTTTTTACGGGGATTTCATGGACTTACCTCGATTATAATAATTGTGCAGTATCTCTCTTTCCGCCTGATTGTTGGCCTTCTTATCAACCTTCTCATCTAACTCGTCCAGGTCGAAGTAGTCCTGGCAGAAGTTTATGTGGGGGTCATTCCCGATATTATATGCCGTGTGCCTTCCATCTCTTGGGTTTCCAATCTGACATATATCTATGGGGTCGTCGCATCGCACGTGAATATCCGAGTTTGGAGTGCCGGGACCTCCCACCACGTTGGCGTATTGCGCGGCACGTTGCAAGTTCTCGCCGACCATGGTACTGTAGTTCCTCCTCGTCGGCGTGTACCCGAAGAACTCGACGGCAGGCTGGTCGTTGGGATCGTATGGGATGGCCGCTAGAAATAACGACGTCATTTCTGCGAAACCAGATCGTATATCCTCGAGGTTGGAGAAGGAGCAGCCCTCGCCGCCGGTCAAGGCTGTGGCATATTCGGCGTGGGCCTTGACATCCTCTTTGATCTCGACGATGAGATTATCTGGGACGGCGAGTGCGTGGGCTAACAGGGAGGCAGAGAGGAATGTTCGTAGGTGGAAAACACTGCGGCAAGAGAACATCGCAATTCGCTCTTCGGAAGTCCGACTTCGTTCTTCATGTAGGAAAGACGTCCTTAGTAGTCATTCAATCCCTTCGATCTCTCAAGGTGTGGTAGTCCGGTAATTATGGCAACCGCAGGCCTCTTCGTCCACTTTCGAGGCAGATGTGAGTGTGAATGCACAACATAACTCGCCGCGGTTTCAACTCCAGACGTCTGAGACGCTACGAGCACACAAGCGTCTGTGATGCAAAGTGATGGCTGACTTGCCTAACTACTCTAACGCAAAAGCGGCTGGTGGGGGCTAGAACGTCTGTGCTTGTCGCCGATCTTACTTCGAAATTTGCTTTTTCTTAGGGTTGTGGCGATGCAATCCTTGCTCTAAGATGTTCAGCTCCTTGTTCCCAGATACCTAATTACTAATCTATCCACACATCAAAGTACACTCCAATATTGCTACTGGACTATGGTCTTGCGAAGGAAGGTGCTCGGCGACTCTTGTGTTTAGAGTTGTATTTATCCATGATCGTGTCGCGTGTAATCGAATTGGGAAGGCATGAATCGGGGATGAAACGTTATTCGTCCAACATGACGATCTATCCAGCCTCTAGAGAACTCTTGGAATCCTGGGCAGATAGGGGTTAAGCCGAGTACCGACGATGGGCGGCGGGGAGCTGATAGTGGAGGACCTTGGCAAGAATAGCCAGGCGCCCAGGCACCCGATTCCCCAGCCGGCCGTTATCCGGAATCGGACTAATTTTTCATACATCTAGAGCTATCTTTAATTGCGCACTCATCAAGCTAATCGCGACACGCCACATAGTTATATTACAATTAATCAACTTCAACGTCCTTACATGCGCCTGCCGTCTTGGCGACTATGTGCAGGGGGATGTAAACAGGTGTTCATTACTAAATTTCAAGAACAGGATATATAGTTGGACGAATGCACTGGGTGTGGTGACCATACGTGAAAAGGGATCGATGTATCTTCTTCGAGTCAACGTTGAATTTGATCGTCTTTGGGTCGAGAAACAACCCGACGGACATGTGCATTGTCTGCAAGAGCGTATTCGCATGACGATTGAGAACCCCAACCTTCATCCCCTCGGATTCACACTCTCTTAGAGTTCTAAAACTCAGGTTCATCGTCCGAATCCTGGGTCACAAGTTCGAAAGTCTCAGCACGTTCCATCACTTCAACGGCGTCCCTCGCAAGCCCGCTTGTCCTCTCGCTCACGTCCTTCATCTTGCCAATTTCTGCAAATCTGTCCTTCCAGAGCGCCCAGCGCTTCTTGCTGAACTCACCTTTTCCTTTCCACAGTTCTCCACCTCTTGCAGGATTACCCTCAAGGCTGTTCGAGGGGGTGAGATCTTTCTCTTTATGGAACAATGCCTTTCCCATGCCAAAGATCCACATCGCCGCGGCCGGCACCGACATATCCAACTTTTGCGCCGCAGTCGTGCGCTCGTCGTCTTGCTTGACCTCTTCCAGCGCTTCACGCATCATCCATATAGCGTACAGGGACAGATCCTGGATATCTTTCAGAGTGATGCGAGCAAAGAACATGTTTACGTTGGCCCAAGCATCTATCTCGATCTGCGAGACACTGCCTTCGTCTGCTGATGCTGTTGGATTGTCGTTGAGAACCTCGCGACACGCCATACCGAAATCGGTGAGAGAGCTGTAAAGGTAGTTGTACTTCTCATTTCCGGGAATCGAGTGGTTCTTGAATGCGCCCACGAGATCTATGACTTTCACGTGTTTGTCTGTGTCGTGGAACGTAGTGCGTCTTGCTGAGTGGATAATGCTGTACCACAAGTCCCAAAAGTTCACGTCGTCCAGTCTGCTCTCGGAAATCTTTTTGTCGATTGGGTCGCACAATTTGTGTGTTGCCTCTGCGAGGTCAACCTCCTCGTTCACATACTTCTGGATGGTGGGGTAGTAGATGCTCTTATCCTCTGGACCGAACGACCCGCGAATCTTTGCGATCTGATCAATCTTGACAGAATCATCTTGCTGACCAGCGACCACGTCCTTGATCTTCGAATCTTGTTTCTGTGTGGTGGCGTCAGCTCCAGGAGAATGCAGCGGATGAGCGACGATTACCTCTCTGTTAGACATTTTGCTTGCTGTGTGATCAAAAGCAAAATTTCGTATTTGACGGGCGACAATGAGATGTTGGATACGTGGTATTGTTTTACATAGTAAAGCCATGATATGATGTCACGGTGGCGGTGCAAGTATAGCACGTGTCCTTAACAATTTGTTCTGCACTAGGAACACCTGGAGCACGTTGCGATATCAAGTGTGGGGGCATCTACGGCCGTATACCCCAATGTGGAAGTTCGGAACCTCATTTTCTTAACGCACTTTAGTTGTACCAATCGATACGAGCATGTTGCAGCAGGCCTCAAGTTTTCGTTAACAACAAAACATTGGCTGTGTGTGAGTGACGCATCGGTTGAAAAAAGCAAGCTATCTCGGTTCGCTACTGACTAGTCAGCCTATCGGAATTGAGACTCGAAACTGTCATGTCAGTATCCTGACAGAGGCCATGCTCGACGTGGCGTCGATGCAGCCTGTCACACTCGCTTAAATACTACAACGCCCCACTCGCCCTCGGCTTAGACTAGATACTACTGAGACATATGTTAGGCTTCCGTGGAGCATGACTTGCGAGCGAACAAGCTAGCACATGACGGCAAGTTATCTGGATAATTTACTGACAGCACGCGTTCGATTGACCACGTTCTGGGCTCGAGTACTACACATGTACGGACGTTTTGACACATCCCATGTCAACTATAACAACCCCTGCGGCCGTTCATCTTCAGTTCGAGTCATCGCTACCCTAGCAATGCGCGGTTTGCTGGTGAAGTGAGGACTATAACAGGTAGCTGAGAATGTTTCGAAGTCTTTCAAATCGCGTTTCGTTGAGTTTAGGAAACTTTTATAGAATGTCAAATTAGTGCGTTCGTCATTGAGTAGGTTCATACCTGTTCGACTAATCCTTACCATGCGTCGTTGAATTGGCTTCTACCACGCTATCGTGATCCGCAATCGTAGATGTGCAAACAATGTTAGCAGGCAATGTTTGCAGAAGAAGCGTCTTCAATTCAAGCGCTTGATAACATGATTGCACTTGCGAATAACGCCACTGTTACCAAGAGTCCTGCTAGTTTCTACAATCGCCAACTACCTCTTCAATTCCCTTCCCCTTTCTTCTAGTAATGCCGGTGTCTTTTACACCAGACGGTCTTGAACAATCTAGTACATGATACCTCACCGCTATGACTAAGTCCGACTTCCTCGTAGGATAAGAGTGAACTGGGTATACCAATCTGAATTACAGTTCGCAAATACCTTTCATGAGTGGGAGAATATGACGGCGATATGTTACACAGTCACCTAGGTTAGCACCCTAACAGCCATTTCCACTTCCCCATGAAGCGAACGATTCGGGTTTGATTGGCGCAAGAGGGACTACTTGTACACTCTAACAATGCCCTATCAGTAAAAACAAGCATCTGCATGTATTTCCCATGAGGTTCAGTCATGCTACCAAATTCCGCCTCGTACTAAACAAAGCCATCGTCACTCGCATGCATTTACTCAATTTGATAGAGTATCTAGTTATCGTTGCCAGGTATCCGCTACACAGGAGGAGTTGGAATGGCCCATAACGTGAAGCTGGTGCCAAGATTGAGAGCTTCATTAACCTCAAATACTTTTGTCTTTATTCAAACATCCCGACCCTAGTCCTTATCGTAGTCTGAAATCATTGGGTAGATCTTGAATGAGTGCGGACCTACCCCTCGGACCTGAGCGGCACGAAGACATGCCCTGACTGAGACTGCGATTAGAGGATCATGATACCACCATCCTAAGCAAACATCTTCACGCAGCTTAACATGCCACTGGCTAGGTAGTCCACATGCGACCCTGCAGCCACTAAAGAATGCAACATACTCAAGATTCACCGCGGCACAATCTAGACACCTCCTCGTTAACCTCAACGAGACCAATTAGTAGGGCAGGTATGTAACAAGCGTCGAGGGGCTGAAGAGAGTATAACTGTCTCAGACACAAGATAACGACCGAACACCGCAAGAAGTAGTGCAAACCACCAGGTCATATATCAAGGAGTTCGTTTGCATTCTGTGCCGCTGAAAACTACGATGGAATACAACGTCAAATTCGACGTCGCTATGTTATGTCTGTAGGCTACAGCGCCCCACACAAGTCTACTTTCGGGGCTCAAGAACACTGTTGTAGCTCTTACGTACCGCTCATGCAGGAACATCTCTACATGCTCGCGCTTTACATATACGTCTATTCTTCCTTGGTTTTCGTTCCGAGAGTATATCGCCAGGCGGCTTGGTAAGAGTTTTGCGTATGTTTTTCTCTTTCTTTGCTATATATATAGTAACGCGGCCATGTAAAGAGATGATTGTAGAGTGCATTTACTCAGCCTCAACGTAGTTACATAGAGAAGATGTTGGTTCACGGTAGGAAGAAGCATACCAAGGTAAGTTTTGAGCAAGTTTACGTATGAGAATCCATATTTGATTATGTTCGCAAACTGTTTTTATCGACCCTTGATCTCGCCCCAGACAAAGAAGCAACCATTGCCATCAATGAAGAAAGACATAGAGGAATAGCTAGAGCTGCTTTTGGCGAGCTCATCGTACGCTATCTTTGCGCAGAACCGAGTATGTTCTGACGCTCTGATACATGATAGAACAGTAAATCAGAATAGAAACGACGAGGAAACAATATGGAACATGATATGGCGAGTTAAATACGTCAGACACATTTTTCTGCTTACCGGATATCAACGATCTTCTACGACGCAGAGAGCAGCGACGCCACCATATCTGACCCTGATATAAGCTTGTTGTATCAGAAGCGGATGACACGATCTCCTCTGAGTCCATAGATATGATAAGGTCAGTCGCCTTCTGCTTGTAATACTGCATTGTTGACAAGAACGCAGGCACGTGTAGTTAACTACTATACACGAATACACTAGTGTCGCAGCAGGTATATACAGTCACGAGCCGCGTACTGAGCTATCGGTCGATCGGTATTTTGGTCGCGACAACTAGTAATATCTAGGAGTTTCTTAAAACAGGATAAGATTAATAGCTTAACAAACTTTTTAATGTAGGATTAGGCCCGTGTGAATGCCTCTAGATGTAGACAATAGAAGACTATCCGTGATAGCTTCGAAGGTTGATCTCTACGCGAGGCGTGTTCTAGCCAAGCAATAGGACGGCGATCAGACAGGTCTATCTGCCAGATTCGGGTAACCTTCACTCCTGTCTCTTGCAGGTAGTGCTCACATCTATTTGCAAGATGAACGCCCCACGTTTCCTAGGAAAGATATCCAACAGTAACAGCCCCTTGGCGTGGACACTTATCTTATAGGACCTAAACTGGCTTAAGAGCTTAAACATTGCAAAATTCAACGTGTCATTGCTGGTTGCATAGTTGCGGTGGATGGTCAGACACCATGACAGAACAACCAGTGGTGCGTCGTATGACCCAAATGGCTTAACAATAAGCCGCTTATCCATGTCAAGGCCTGGAATATTAGCCAGTTGTAGCTCATTCCTTACTGCATTGGCGAAATCAGCATCTAGACGTGCGTCTCCAGCTGATGACCATGTTGTAGGATTCTCATGGATTGTAGGAAAGAAATGAGGGGAGGAGAGGGGTATAATCTCCGTGTGCGTAAAAGCTCCACGTTCGATGGATGGTCTGGAGACAATTCGGGTGTAATTGCAACTACATCATCAATAGTTTCTGATGCTGTAGCGTTGATGTTGTGTAGGCGCTCAATTATAAGAGGTAGGCGAAACGGTTTAACTTTCCTGAACTCGAGCAACTCGTCTTGATTGAAGAGCTTGGAGTCGTCAATACGAGAGGAAGTGGATGGGGAGGCGAGGAAGCGGACGATGGTGGTACGATATAGGACGAGGAGCATATCGATATACCAGTTGGTGTTACAGAAGAAAGGCCCAAGTGAGGCATGACAAGTCTTAAATCTTGACCATTCCTGGTCAACATGCCAACCTCGAGCGAAGGGGTACGTCAGCGAGGTCGCAGCACAAAGTCCAAAAGCCCTGGTCTGGTAGTCGCCACAGCCCGACAACCAAGAACATATACATACCCCATCCACAGCTACGTCCGTCTACTGCCTACACGCTGCGCTGTTCACAGCCTGTTTACAGCGTGGTATCTGCCTGCCTAGCTTGAGGGGTTTGTTCTTCGCAGCCTCCATTGCGCACATATTCACACTCTGACCAACAGCCCAGCCGACATTCTTCGCTCGGACGTGTAGACGTCCACTTTTCAAAAACAGTGACCACAGCTCCGTTTTGCCGTAGACGTGTAACTCCTCCGAGGAGACCACCCATAGTTGTATTCGCTCTCCCATTCATTCCGTGCATCTGCATCATACCGCCCACGTCTTATGTAGTCGCTACAACATTTCTAAATGCACGAGTGAGTCACCTCCCAACTTCACACAAGAGCAGTACCAAGAGCGTCAGCACGTTATCGTCGACGATTTATCACGCACATCAGTGCGATGTTTTACATAGATCGTAGCTTCAGCGCCGGGTTGCGATGTGTGTGTGATTGTGTGGATAGGTGTATTCCGGTTGTTGTGCGGGGCGACTGGATCAGGTTGGCCGTCGAAGTGTTGAGGACGCATGTCGGTGAAGGGTAAGAGTATATAGGTAGAGCAGAAGTAAAGCGCTGGGCAGTGATAAGTGGTTTTGTGGTAGTTTTGTGGGAGGGAGGAGGCTGGTGATAGGGGGTAGTTTGGGATAGTTCTGTCTGAGTTGGAAAGACGAAGTGACGATGGGGAAGTGGAGGAGTGATGCGTGAGGTGAGCCTGCTTACATCGAGTGGGTACGTGGAGTAAAACGATAATGTGCTTAACCTATTCTTGCGGAATCAACTTCTACTACCCACCCAACTTCATCACTACCACTACATTCCCCCACCATCACCCACCATACACCTCACCACAACAACCCCCTCCTCCCTCCCCTCCAGCCCCACATATTACCCTCAAACCACCGGCCCAATCCCAAACCAATCCGGCCTCCGTTCATGAACCCACATCCCATGCCCAACCATCCTCCCATGCCACCCCACCAAGCTCCCCCCAATCCACCCCACCGTCCACAGCACACCCACCGCCTTCCAAAACACCCCCTCCCTACACCCCACACTGACACCAAAATCCACAACCTGGTCTTCCAGCATAACAACAACAGCCTGCGCCATGAAAAACGCCATCGCGCCATCATCGTTAAACGACCGATGACATAGCATGGACCCGCCCGCGTGCACGACGCCAGACGCGAAGAAGCCCGCGAACAGCTGCACGTACTTCGATGCGAAGGAGCCGCGGCGTAGATGGAGGATGTCGCGTGCTAGGAAAGTGCCGGGCGCGGAGCAGATGCGGCGGCACATTTGGTGCCAAGTAGATCTTCAATATACCGTTAGCAAGCGCACTTACACAGCACAGCACATAAGATGTATGTAAAAAACTCACCCCCAAGCAGTCCTAACGCGCACCATCCCGCCCAGCTCCCCAAACGCGCGCGGACACTCACTCGGCGCTGCTAGATGCGTCGCCACGGCCACAATCCCGCACACCGTGTTCATCATCTCCAGACTCACGCAGGTAAGCACGACATGGACCCACGCGAACCAGAAGCGGTGCCAGAAGGGGTAGTGGACGATAGGTAGAGCTGGTTTAGAGGCGGCGATGTCGAGCCAGGAGCCGTGTGGGGAGGCGGCGGTGTAGGCGTAGATTGCGTCTTCGATGAGGTAGAAGATTGCTGCGCGGAGGGTTTTGCGCGCGATGAAGCGTCTAGGGGGGGGGGTTAGTATGG